>NW_015506685.1:0-153785 GCF_001515645.1 Sinocyclocheilus grahami
CAGTGGGCATCTCACTGTCTAGACAGCAGTACAGCTCATCCTAAAACATGAGATGTCTAGCTTCTTCAGTGTGTTTTCTTCTAGCTGTAAAACAATACAAAAAAAAGCAAGCCTACGTTTGCCTCGGAGAATATAAAGTAAGCTCAACCCACTCCATTTACAAAAGCCATCTATTATCGAATAAAGAGTTATGTAAAGATACGTGGCGAACAAAGGATGTTCCTCTCTATTAGTTCTGGAGTGAAGTAGACCACTCATGGAGAATTAGTCTGAGCTCAAATGGCAGAAAGTTTCCAAAAGCTTAATTAGTTTGGATTAAGACAGAGGAAATGGGACAAGCATTATTAAATCTAACCCACGGCTATTGTCTGGCCTTGTTATAAACCCAGAGGGATGTTTGGAACAAAACCATTATCTTCCTCGTTTCATATTCCACCGCTGTGTTGGAAATGTTCCTCAATGGAATTTTAATGCCTACATATCAAAGCTATTTTAAATTTCACTCCAGTCCATTAAATACATTCTTCCATGTTTACAAATGAGGCTAAACAAACAAATTAAATCATTCTGAAGTGAATGGTTAGTGTTGTGAGAGAGGCAAACAGAGAGTCAAGCTACTGTTTTAAAGGGACAGTGCACCCCAAAATTAACTTGATCATTATTTACTCACCAGCATGTCATTCAGAACTTCATTACTAAAAACTTAACAGCACTCAGATTTTATTTGTGCTTTCATTTCACTCTTAAAGCCAATGTAACGGGGAAAAAAATGCAAACTAATTTCACTCAGTAATTACTAGTAAATTAAGTACAAAGAAAAACAACCATGCATATTTTTTTTACAGCGTAGCGACAGTAATTACACTAATTTGGATACATTTGTAAATTCATCTATCTCTCTATGTTTTGGCCTTCCATTCACACCAAGGTGACATTTTTTTCCTGGGAAAAACTGAGCTTTTTTAAAGAGAAACTATGAGTAGATTTTAAAATGTTCACGTTATAGCGTGGACTGTGAAAACTGAGATATTTCACGTGACCCATATTGTACCAACAGATGATAGTTTACGTGCTATTTATATTTATATGTTAGTTTGTGCAGTCTTCATATTACATTCCTGCAAAGTTGACAGAAAATGTAGTTGCACTTGCTGTTCTGCGGCAAAACATGAGGCCATACATGACAAGGTGACCGAGTGTGAGATATTTTGCTAACAAACTGATCATGCCAGAGGAAAAGCGTGAGACCTTTATCAGGTCTGGTCTCTTGGTATCATCTCAGTAAGCTTTTATGTTTTACGCATGTGCAGTGTAATGATTTTAGCACTTTCTGATGTTTCAGTGTGGGTGAGAAAAATTTGGAAAATGCAAGTGAACATTTTGAAATGAAAACCCAAGGGAAAAAGATGGGGAAAAAAGTAAGGCGGCGACTTTGTTCAATCCATTAGTTTTTGATTGGATGAAGGCAGATCTGAATGTGAGCTTGTAGTCGATTGTAAGAAAAAGGCAGGGTTTATGAGAATGAAATGATTGGAAAAGTCCAGAGACAAGTCTGTTATTTCAACCAAAGATCAAGTTATGACATTTTAACTCAAAATTAAACATGCATGGCTGATTTGTTCACAATAATATTCACAATAAGAAGCATTTAGAAAACAGATGGAGTGAATTTCCATTGCATGCCAACTCCAACATTGAAATGTATTGTATCGCAACATTTGGGATATTGTTGTTTCAAAACCTGGCAAAATTAGTTCTGAGGATGCCCGTTTAGCCTATAATGGCTTACATCGAAGCTCTCCAATGGAAGAGCCACAATAATCCAGGTAAAACAAATACAACTGGTATACCTGAATAACAAGACCATCTCTGCTTACATTTCTGTCTGTTCATCACATAAAGCTAGCAAATGGCTTCTGAGGACTTTAGTGTACTCTAGTCATATGGACCACTTTTATGGTCCTTTTCAACTATTCATCCTCCTACAGATGCAGTAGAGTCCAGCCAAGGGTATACAGGAGGCGCGTATGAAAGAGAGCGAGGAGGGGCAGCGGTGAGAGCTATCTGTGAAGAATAAGAACATCAGCTGTACTGGCAGTTTGATGAATGTGGGGGAGAGGGAGGTGCAGCCTGCTGAGATGCCTGGATGAAAGGGAACCAAATTACCTCAACAAATCACTGACGCCATGTCTGTCAGGAATTATTTACTGACGGACGTAACGGGTGGAAACAGGACACGTCTGAGGCGCTGTATAACAGGTGGCTGACGTTACAGCAGCAGCAGGTAGATGATCGGTCACCTTACTCTGGCAGGCTGTCTGTGAAGACAAGTACAGAATCACAGACTTCATCCAGAAGAAATGTGTCAAAAACGGCTATGTACCACTTCAAACATTTCAGATGAAGATCTTCATTTATTGGCACTTCAGATCAGTTAGCAATGGATGTTCTAAAGCTTGATGACCCAAATCTTACACTGGACATCAAGTGACAACCTAAAACAGAATCAAAAGTGTTTATTGTAAAAAATGTAAACAAAAACGTTGGCATGAAATGGAAATTCACTCTACTGTATCTATTTTCTAAATGTCTGTTATTAATCTTCATTATTCATGTATTTATTTTGGTACTCAAATATACATTTGGGAAGTGAATTATTGCATGCTTTATAATAACATGCAATTTACAATTATATTATAAAAATTCATCTATGCATGTTGCAATTTTTTTCTTTTCTTTTTTTTGACCTTGTAACTTAAATCAAAATGTCATATCTACATTTTCCAGTAAATTTATATTCTTTTCTTTGCCGACGTATGCTGGACGTCTTCAGTCATTAAACCCCACACCTTTCTTACAATCAACAATAAACTCGCATTCAGATCTGTCTCCATCCAATCAAAACTAATGGACAGAACAAAGTCCCAACCCTACATCTTTTTCTTTGTATTAAGCATGTTCACTCTGGAGGACACCACAATATTTAAAAGAAGATCTAGTGCTACTATTGTTTCATTGCGGCTTTAAAAATTTAAATGCGTTAATATTAGCATGAACAGCATAGGTAAAAATCAAAAATCATTGCACAAGAATAGAAATGCAACACTTATCTGCCAAAGTCCCACATAAAATAAAGACTAATTTCACATGTATTCAGATCTCCTCTTAGTGTGATGATACGTGACCTCCCTTCCCTCTCATCCCGCCTGTCTCTCCCTGAGGTCCCAGAGAACCTGCTAGAGTGGATCGGAAGATCAAAAAGCAGGTAAAAATCCCTTTTATCTTGGGAACAACACTTTAAAGGGGCAATTAAAAGAACACCATGTGAGGACACAGACTTTGATGGAGACATTATTAGGAGATTCTTACAGAAAATGCCTGGATCATATTTTACCACAAAATAAAAACAAAACACAAGAAATCAAGTATATTTTTGGACTATTCATAGTTTTTGCATTATTGTCATTACATATTTGACCAGAAATTCTCATTACTGAAACGCAAATATGTAGGTGTGTGTATATATATAGTGTATATATGTTTAAAAATTTAACAAAGTCAGAATAATGCCATAACATACTAACAATAAATAAAATGTAATTCTAATTTATTAAAATAGGCTTCATTTTGTATATACACATACCTAAAAAGTGTATGTTTAATTAGAGTAAGCTTTTAAAAGGCTTTAATGCAGATTTCTGAGTTCAACACAACTCCCTCTTGTCTAATGAGCTCAACTTAAGCTGTGCTTAAACTTGTTAACCTTTGCTGGGTAGCAATGGCAGTCTCAGATCCCGGTGTCAACACATGCTCATGCATGCTTGCACACGGACACACATTTGATTAAACTCGAGCGCAGGTAGACTCATACACACAAACAGTCTCAGGCTCTGATCAACATAAAATGTCTCTTTTCTAATTGCATCCTGTGATTAGAGATTTCACAAAAACCTACAGAGAAGAGAAACAGACAGAGCTGTTAGAAAACAAGAGCTCAAGTGCGAATACCTTCACTATTTATTCACGCCTCTGTGAAGCCCTTGGGCTGATTATTACTGTAAACAGAGTTTAACAGATGTAAACAGCCTGACACATTTTTACAAAGAAATATATATTGGAAATGTCACCAACTTTTGCTGTCAGCACAAAAGCACAAAGGTCTGTAACAACAAAGTACAATCCAGTTCTCATGCCTCAACTCCGCTGAATGTTTAACATTACATACTTACTGTATGTCACAATGCAACTTTGAATTGTGTGACTTCTGTCCATCCTGCTATTGCTGCAGCCATACTCAAAACCTGAATGCGTATAGCACCCAGGCTGTGAGTTATCAGAGAGGTGGGACAGCTCAAATCACCCCAAAGGGAAATCAGAACAAAGGGTTTATGTCCCTAAAGCATATATTTACATATAAGTACATACATTTCAACAGCGTTATAAAACTATGATTCAGTAACCACAATACTTAGACTACAAGTGTGTCACTTGCGACTAAATAGATGCTTGGAAACAGAAGTGTTCGTCTGCGAAGGTAACCATAGCAACAGTATGCTGCTCGAGCATTTTTTCTTAGTAGCAGTGTTGGACAAAACATGACATTATGTGTGTGTGTGTGTGTATACATGCACGAGCGCGCACACACACACACACACATATTTCAATCATGACAACTCTCTGAAGATTTTAGCATGGTAATGGTTATGGCAGTGTTAATGTATTTGGTCTTGGCGGAATAGATCTGCTATGCTGCTGCTGCTGATTATTGCTGTAGTTGTAGATTATTGCTGCTGCTGCAAGCAAGTACGGTAACTTGCTACTGCCAATGCATACGCCGATACAGTGCTGTGAGTATTTAAGACATACTGCTGCTGCACAAATTGCATATAAAATAACCCGTAGCAGATCTATACAGGTGGAGCTGGGGAAGGTGGTGGGTTTCAGAGGAAAGCATGCTGCAAATGCTCAAGTGAATGCTAACCAGCCATTTAAATGTAAAGTAGCTAGCTCATTGGCTGTGAATGCAACATGAACCAATCAGATTGTGCCAGGTCATTTAACGCTGCGAATATCATCAGTTACATTAATACCCATCAGCCTGTGCCATCTAGAGTTTCATGACTGAACTATACATACATATATATATATATATATATAAAATTTATTTATTTACTTACATTACATTTAGTCATTTAGCAGATGCTTTTATCCAAAGCGACCTATAAATAAGGACAATAGAATCAATCAAATCCAACAAAAGAGCAATAAAATGTAAATGCTGTGACAAGTCTTGGTTAGTCTATTGCAGTACACGTAGCAAGTTTTTTTTTTTTATAATAATAAAAAAAAACAAGTAGATAGAATAGAAAAAAGAACAGAGAATGCAAGTGTTAGAGGGTTCATTTTAAATGTTTAAGTAAAAAGCTGTAGAATAGAAATAGAATAGAAAGTGCAAGTGTTAGAGGGTAGTAGATGTGTAGATGGAAGAGATGTACATATACTGCATATATATATATATATATATATATATATATATATGTAGCGTCTGGACCAATCCAACACACTATATATTCTCTTTTTATATGACAAATACTCTGTAACCTCAGTCTCTTCCATGTCAGTTATGGTGCTTAAGATTTTTGTGGAAACCATGTTGCATTTTTTAACGATTTCTTTGATAGAAAGTTCACAAACTTTCATAAAACAGTTAGTGTATATATATTTTTTAACTGGGCTTGAGGACTGCATGAAACAAACTCCAACAGACAGCACCCTGAAAAAATTCCCTCTTTTTGAGTTCAAATCCATTTAAACATGTCAACACCTGTGAAAGTCATTGTATAATTTGAGACTGCCAGATAGAGATTTTGTGTGGTAAGAGAAGGCCATCTCATTTCATGCTGCTAAAAACAGACCTACCATTCCCCAAGCAACATGATGTCTGACTCAAACCCCATAAAACTGTGCAGCCCCTCTGAATGTGAGTAACAGGCATGGTTTCACACTCATTTCCTCTTATTTTATCTTCTTGTCCTCTGACACATCTTATTTTAGAGAGCGGTGATTGCTTTACATTCCACTTCACCATATTCCTGTGCCTGCTTTCGTCTACTGAAAATTCTGCTCTAAGTGATCCTGTTCATCTGAACACATTCATGCATTCATGACACTGGCGGCGCTAGAATCAGAAGCAAAAGAAATAATGTTTGAGAAACGACTTCTGTCGCTCAAAGGTCAGACTAATATTCATAAAGCAAAGGAAGGCCCAAAGGAAAGAACACCATAAATGAGATCTATTTATTATTTCAATTGCTTTTCCTTGACAGCAATAAGACTGAGTTTTCTACTTATCAGTATATCTTTTTTAATAAAAAAAGACCCTCATAATCTCACATCTCCTCTAAAATTTAGATACCAAAGTCCGACATTTCAATATGACCTCCAACATTTGTCATCAAATTCTTCCAAGACCAAATTATCTGAGCTATGCTCTTATTCATTTTACAGATATTTTATCTCTGCAAAGGATAAAAATGATACTCAAATGAAGAAGAACTCCATTACACCACCTGATCTACAAAAGTGCAACCTCTGAGCAATAACATTTTTCTCTGCAAGGACGCTAAACCAGACCAAGGTGACAATTGTAACTACAGGATACTGAATGCAGTTTTAGTAACGGCAGAAAAGTTCACGCTTCTACTGCAGGAAAAGCACTGTAAAATGTAATTAGGTGTGATATTCCATGTCATGGAGCATTATGGTTAAAAGCCAAAGTTACTAACTGTAGACTTCTACTGCCACCTGGTGGTTTAAATGTTTAGCACTGACTATTGCATAATATTGTTGCATGCTGTATGCCCTTTGCAGAATATCCAGTATATAATCACGAATTTCATGTTTAATGACATGTTGGGGATTAGTAAACCCACATACCTGCAATGCGTGCAATATGTAAGGTTAAGTAGTATTCAAGACACCTCTTTTGAACAACAGTTGGACTCTAAATGTTGGTAAATAACATGATAATGTTGTCTCATGAGAGCATCTCCTAAGCAGAGGCATCAGCCTGTAATTTATTTTCTGACACTGTGAGTGTCAACTCTGAAGGTTACACCCCACACTCTCATTAATGAAGGATTAGTGCTCTTTTGAAGTCTATGATTCACATCCACGTGGGGGCAACATGTTCCACAAAGACAAAGCTCTTGCCTCCATTTCCATAAAATCTGTGTTTGTTGTTAACTGGAGAGTCTTGGGAGAAGCTCTCAAATATTCAAAGCTAATGGTGGCGCGGTGGTGAAATATTTCAGGAACCCAAGAGGTACTTATAAGAGAGAGTGGACTACAATTTGTAAACGTGTCAGTCTTTCTGTGGTCTCTGCTTTTATAATCTATGCACAGCAGCATTGCATTGTTTAAAGGTTTTGTGGCTTCAAGACCTCCTAGTAGTGTACTCTGAAAACGTGGCTAAATAAACTTTTTTCTCTTCCAGGATGAAAGACTGACTAAAAAGTCTCACCTTATTTGCAAGCAGGGGATGAGCCGAAAGACGTTCCTCATGAAGTTTTCTGTAAGATTTTCCATCTCAGTGCAAGTTGTTTGGCTGGTCCCCACAAAACTACATGATCTGAATTGGTCCATTTCTTCTCTGAGCTGTCACGTGAAAGACAGCTAGTTAATGTTATCACATTGTACTAACACTTACTGCTCACACAGCGTATAACAACTTCCCCCAAAAAATTTCCCCCACCACACTTTTTCCCGGGTTTTCCTGGCCAACAAAAAATGCTTATGAACCTCTTGGAGTGCTATATTATTATCATAGATTTGTATCAACTTGTTTTCTTTTAATTAGAACAGGTTTTGTATTTCTTTTGGAACAGATTGATCTTAGGCCTATTTGATTCAATTGAACATTGACAAAATTATCCACAAAGGGCTTTTTTAAACTCAAAAACTGAGGTGCATAAGCTTAGATCAGTGAGGTTTACGACCAAACAGTTCCAAAAAGAAATACAAACTGGGAAAATCACAAATCAGGTAAAGAAATTTCAGCACAGCACAGAGTTAAAGTCAGCATGAAATGAAAATTCATTACTTTCTAAATGCATGTTACATATCCTCTTGTGAATGATTTATACATGTATATGGTTTAATTTTATTATTATTATTCTTTTTTTTTTACGATTTTGACCTTGCAGTTTCAAGTCAAAATGTTATAACGGAATAAAATATCTGTTGCTACTTCCATTTTTAGTGCCACTTAAACACTTTTGCAAAAATGAGCTAATTTTAAAGCTTTTTTTTTAGCAGTGTCTTACGACGTTCTTGTTTGATATATGAAAGCACATTGCACTTGCTTACTGACTTACAGTACTCATATCTCTGCTTGGCTTCCTTCCTGTGCACCTCTTACAAGAAAATGTAGCATAACTAATGCATTTCCTCAAATAGCACTTCAATCACTCAAATCAAGCTGTTCAGGTTGCAGACCGCAGATTTTAAAAAAATAAAAAAACTCATCTGGCAACAATATTTTACCACAGCTTGTGATTTCACAATTACCTCGCAAAGCGATTTTATGATCTCATTTGAGTTGCTAATGTACCCCCCCCCCCCCCCTCTCCTTCCCCCCTCTCAGGGGAAAAAAAAATATTTTGTACACAGGCCAGTTATTATTCCATATTTACAATGTTTAATTCGAATGCCAAGCGAAATGTGGCGAGTTGAACCATATGTAGATTTAATTACACTCCTATCTTGGTGGCGGACACCCACTCTGCCTTCGCACAAGATTATTAATAAATACAGTAGCCTGGTAATTTCCACTTGTGCACATAACAAAGGTCAAAAAATGGTTGTTTCTTACCTTCTGTTTCTCTGAACAAGTTCTATGACGCTTTAATGCTTGATGGAAAATGCAATGAAATTGAGATTTATTAAAGAGCTTTTGGCTATTAATATCAATGTTGTTTAAATCAAGTACTTACGATTGATCACAGTGTACATTCACATTTATCTTTGTGCTAGTATGAATCCAAGCATTAATAAGATAAAGGTATGATTTCGATAATCAGCTTTCCATCCACATGTTTTACTGCAAACTGTGAGACACTGCATAAAAAATGATAATGGAAACATTAACAAATACCAATATTATAAATATATAATTTCCAAAATGCTCATTAAATATGTACTGTATATGCTCACTTTAGGTCATGTGCATTAACTCCTATGGCAATATATTTACAGAATACATTTCTAGATATGCATCAAGACTCATTTATTTTTCTCGGAGAACTGTCTGACGTGCTGTCAAACATAAAATCTGTCATTTTGTACAAACCTCAACTACTTACCTTGGCCATAGGGCCATCATTCCACCAGGGACAAAATTCGGTGGGACAATCGCTTCTGGACCAATCTCAATCAAAGACACAACATTAATAGCTCATCAAACGATCATGGCTTGGGTCTGAACATCCAACCTTTCAAAGCTGCCATCCCACTACGCAGCACCTTGTCATTTTATGTATCTTACAGTGTGAATAAAGGGTGGCTGAGTCATGACAATTGTTGCCTGTGAGCTATTAGATAAAGCAAACTGTTTGTTTTTTTTCCCCCTGTCCATCCGGCCCACCGAGCTCGACTGAAACATTTCATCTCCACTCACCCGCAGCCATCCTCACATTAGCCAGCACCTGAGCTTTGAGGTCATTTGATTTGCAGTCCACTCTGGTGGAGCTAATGTTTTCTAGATGGCCTTATAAAACGCACACCGCTCGTGGCTCCGTTACCG
Organism: Sinocyclocheilus grahami; assembly: GCF_001515645.1. Classification (NCBI taxonomy): domain Eukaryota; kingdom Metazoa; phylum Chordata; class Actinopteri; order Cypriniformes; family Cyprinidae; genus Sinocyclocheilus; species Sinocyclocheilus grahami. The sequence goes on from NW_015506685.1 coordinate 9,803, forward strand.
TGGATACCCACGGTCCCCGATACGTCACTCACTCCTGCTTCGGCTTCACGGAGCCCATTTTATGTATCTTACAGTGTGAATAAAGGGTGGCTGAGTCATGACAATTGTTGCCTGTGAGCTATTAGATAAAGCAAACTGTTTGTTTTTTTTCCCCCCTGTCCATCCGGCCCACCGAGCTCGACTGAAACATTTCATCTCCACTCACCCGCAGCCATCCTCACATTAGCCAGCACCTGAGCTTTGAGGTCATTTGATTTGCAGTCCACTCTGGTGGAGCTAATGTTTTCTAGATGGCCTTATAAAACGCACACCGCTCGTGGCTCCGTTACCGTGGATACCCACGGTCCCCGATACGTCACTCACTCCTGCTTCGGCTTCACGGAGCAGCCTGACAAAACAACCTTTGGAAATGTCAACATGTTAAAGCTGCACAGTTCTAGACAAGCAAGGCCAGGTGTGGCAAACACCATTAGCTTTAATCCTATTTGCTGTGAATCTTCACTTGGAAGAATACATATCTGTCTCAGCTCATCAGCTATGCTTTGTGCAGGTCTCTTGTTTTGCAGGAGACCTTTTCTGCTGCCGAGAGGCAAAACCATCTTTGACTTGTCGAGCTCTGAAGAGTTAAGCTGGCTTCAAAATGGGTAAAGGCACTTTTTTCTCAAAGGCTTCAAAAAATACCTCCTGTAGCTTTAGTGCTTGCATAAGAAAAACTCTTCTGTCATTGTGAAGTTTCGAACAAGGAGAACAAACCTCCTTGACCTTCTTCTCTTGCATATATTCATTGGTTGTACTGCATTACAAATCGAAACATGTTCCTTTCTTTTTCAATAATTTATGCCTCTGTTTTGAAACCTCTATTGAAAATATCTCTCTAAAATCTCCTTATTCCAACTTTCAGTAAACAGGTAAAGCCTCGGCATTGAGAACAAACAGTGACTGCAGTGCATGCTTGTGCTAGTTTATGAATAACAGGATTTCTCTATCAACATCCTCTTTGACTATAGACGTGTCTACGCCACTTCCTCCCTTAACTACAATAAAAAGATTACCACAAAGGTTTCATTTCTCCTTCCTCAGGGGAGGTTGGTTTTCTCTGAGGATAAGTCTCTATGAGGCCCCGGAGCCACAAAATAGCTGCTAGTACACCAACAGAGAGATAGCAATGTTTGTACATCCAGAGATGAGATATCCTTTTGATTATGCCGCTACCCATTTCGTGCAACATTTTGAACAACAAATGCTGGAGCGACTCCAGTCAAGTAGAAAGGAAAGAGTTTGTTCAGGTTTAATTGCCTAGATCAGACCTCTGAAAACAGGGTCCAAGATACACGCTTTTTCCCTGTCTCGGCCTCTTCCCTGAAGACACAACCTCAGACAGTACAGATGTTCAGCTAAACATCATAACATACAGAGGTGAATATGCGATGTTGCGGTTTGCACCCGCCTTTTGAGCGTTCACCGCAGGAGTGCTTCCTGTAATGTGTGTGATCTGCACTAGCAGGCCTGCATAACTAACAACTTCTCTAATTGCCCATATCAAGAATAATCTTTCCCCCTTGTAGTGTGAGCACCAGATGGTTGTTTGAAGATCCACCCTACCAGAGAGAAGGGACTTCAGACCTTTGGACCACAAGCATAGATTAAAGTACAGTGGGGAAAAAAAGTATTTAGTCAGCCACCAATTGTGCAAGTTCTCCCACTTAAAAAGATGAGAGAGGCCTGTAATTTTCCTTATGCGTATCAAAAATATATGTTTTGGTGGTTGTAGCCTACAGTAATGGGTGGGTAGCACAAAGGTCACAGGTTTGATCCTGGGTTGATGAGACCCATGGAATTGAGCTTTGCTGTGATGCTCTGTCACTGTTTGTAGCCTGAAGCAAAGCACTTAACCCTAGGTCGCTTCACGGGGAGTGTAACAGCAATTAGTGTTTCGTGAGTCCGGCAATAAAAGAGAATGAACAAGCATCTGCTAGTATGTTCAAGCTTATATTTCCTAAAGATTAGTTCAGCCAAACATTAAAATGCTGCCATTTACTCACCCTCATGTTGTTTCAAATGCGCTTTCTTTTTTATTTTTGGAACACAAAAATGTTAAGAACCTATAGGCTTATTCATATAATGAAAATGAAAGCTTACAAGGGCCAAAAACTCCTAAAAAGTGGTCCATACAGCTCATATTATAACTGTGTATGATAAAATGAAGCAAAATACATGTTGTTCCTGAAACTCATTCTCTCCATCATACTTTTAAACTCACATCTTGTGCTTTTGGATATTTCATTGCAGGTTTCTTATACACTACCATTTTTTTTTCTCCCAAAGACATTAATATATTTAAATTCAGCAAGGCTGCATTAAATTGATTAAATGCGACAGTAAAGATGTTTTGTTTGGAAATTATATTTTAAATAAATGCTGTTCTTTTTCATCACAAAAATCTACCATGGTTTCCACAAAAAATATTAAGCAACACAACTGTTTGAACATTTATAATACTTGAGCAAATACTAGAATAATATTCAAATAAGTAGAATCATTTATTTAGAATAAAGACTGGAGTACTGTAATAGCTGCTGAAAATTCACATTTGCCTTACCCAAATCTTAAAAATGAAAAGTGCTACAACTTTCAAAGACCTATGACTCATGCAAATTTGCATCAAAAACCTATTAAAAAGCAGCACAGTGGAACAAAAAACATTTTTGTGTGTGTCTGTGAATCCAAAGAGATATTCTTCGAAAAATTTGAGACTTGTCCACGCCCTCCTAAAAAGGCTCATTCTAACACGCCCCCACATGTCTACGTCACGATGTGGGAAGATTTGCATAACGCCGCCCAAATGTTCACGCAAAGAAAGAAGGCATAACTTTTATTCTCGCTGTAGTATCGTTGTTGCCGCCGCCATGTCGTGAAGACGCTGTGTGTTTCGTCGTGAAAGCGAAACTACTTTGTTTGGTCTTCCAAAAGAGGACAATATCAGCAGACATGGTTTTATGTTTATGAGGCGCGATACACAACGCAACGTGTAAAAACACAGTATAGCCTCATAAAAAAGTCATTTCAATCAGTAATTATGTCCCCACTGGATGCAACAATTGCCTCGTGTGTAATGGGTTTTATTTGTTTTGTCTCGTCGTGCTGGGAGATGGCATCACAGTATGGTGAGGGGCGTAACATTCTCTGCAAAGCCAGGGACTGAAAGTCCCTATAATCATTTTAAACAGTTGTAGACCTTCATTTGAAATTAAATTTTCTTATGCTGTTTTATACAGTTGTAGATCTTTTATGGAGAGCATGTAGTGTCATGCAACTTCATATATAAAGTATTAATTTAAGGGCAAAAAGATTTATACTGTTGTAGATCCATATCACAATCTATTTTTCCAGTTGTGCTGTGAATCACTGTAATAGAGGCCGAAAAAAAAGTCAGGGATGGAAAACAAAACATGAAGGAAATGGTTATTAATTATCAACTTAATGCTGACATGAGCCATTTTCCTTCAGAAACAGAGTCAACATCAACAAAAAACATAACAACATACAATCTATCTTTAATAGACTCCAAATAATGGAATGAATTATACACTCACCTTGCAGCAGGGTAAATCAAATGTGAAATAGCATATTTTCCTGCAAGTTAAACACATACTGATTGAAATGCAACACTTATGAATGCACTGCATCACAAACTCATTTTAACACTATGCAGGCATACTGTTGCCAGCATTGTCAGAATTCTGATGTACAATGTCTCTGCAACTTTCAGTGCTGAACACAGAATTGTTTATGCAAGCAATATGCAACCCATTTCTTTATATTGCAACAGGAGGGCTGATGGCTGGAGTCAAAAGTATGTGTTAGATGTTGAATGTTTCATAAACACAAGCAAAAATTAACATATTCATAACAAAAAGTCATGGCAATTACAGTGCCACAGGAGGGGGTACCTCTGCTTTTAAGTTTTAAAATTCATTCTATTTAAATGTATGCAGACCTCACATTCCATAATTAATCTAATCAAGTGTAGCTTGTACTGTTTGACAGAGAGTGAACTCAATACAATAGTGTAGCGTTAATGCAACTATGGCCTACAAAGTATCATTTCATGACACAGCACAGAATTATGTTTCAGAAAATACTACGGCAGTGGTTAAATTATACCATGGTATTTACATACATACATACGTCTGAAAATATTGCAACACCATTGTATCTGTGGTGCTTTGATTGTCTTTTGATATTCTTTTAATATGAAAATGGCTTTACCTTCAGTCCAAGCCGCTCACAAGCTTCACTCACAAGTGCTAAAATTACAAACGAAAAGGTACATTTTCAGGATTTGTTTCAACCGATTGTAGATACATTTTCACTTCATCCATCACTATTTATGTTTTGTGTCTTTTAAAGTACATCCCAGTTCTGTGTTAGAAAACCGCTTCAGTCCATTGAGTGCGTGAGACAGCTGTCCTAATGATTCAGATTGAATTGTGAACTGATTCAGACCGGTTCGGCAATTACATTGAAAATAACCTCCACAAGAATTTGAGGCTACGTCCACACGAAGACAGAGCTTTCCCTATCCGATCGTTTTTTCCCCTCGTCTCAAGAAATATCAGAATCAGAATCAGAAGGAGCTTTATTGCCAGGTATTTTTACACATACGAGGAATTTGTTTTCGTGACAGAAGCTCCACAGTGTAACAGAATGACAGTGACAGAACAAAAAACACAGATAATAAAAAATAAAAAATAGAACAAGTAAATAAGGAATAAAAATATATAAATCGACAATTGTATGTGCAGGTATATTACAATAGACAGTTTTGTATGTACAGGTACTGTATATTATGTGCAAATTTGAGGTGTAGACTGAGTATGAGTGTTAGATAAGTAAGTGTATGAGTGAATAAATAGTGTGTGTTCCACAGTTATTGTTAAGTGTTCATGAGATGGATTGCCTGAGGGAAGAAACTGTTCCCGTGTCTGGTCGTTCTGGTGCTCAGTGCTCTGTAGCGTCGACCAGATGGCAACAGTTCCAAGAGGGAGTGTGCTGGATGTGAGGGGTCCAGAGTGATTCTGCCAGCCCTTTTGCTCACTCTGGATAAGTACAGTTCTTGGAGAGAAGGGAGGGTTGTACCAATGATTCGCTCAGCAGTCCGGACTACCCTCTGTAGTCTTCTGAGGTCAGATTTGGTAGCTGAGCTGACTTCACACAGCTCCAGTGATCTGTTGAAGATCTGTGTGAAGATGGGGGCCAGCTGGTCAGCACAGGATTTCAGACAGACTGGTGTAACACAATCTGGGCCTGGTGCTTTTCTTCTTTTCTGCTTCCGGAAGACCTGGCGCACCTCGTCTTCACTGATCTGAATTGCAGGTGTGGGGGAGAGGCGGGGTTGCTGGAGGTGTGAATGGTTGTGTGGAGAGGTGTTCAGGGCGGGTGTGGGGTGTCTTTTCAAACCTGCAGTAGAACTCGTTCAGATCGTCTGCCAGTTGTTGATTCTCCACAGTGCTGGGGGATGGTGTCTTGTAATTGGTGATTTCTTTTAGACATTTCCACACTGATGCGGAGTCATTGGAAGAGAATTGAATCCTAATTTTTTCAGAATAATTCCTCTTTGCCACTCTGATCTCCTTTTCCAGTGTGTATTAAGCCTGTTTATACAAAACATTATCCCCCTTCCTGCAAGCATCTTCTTTGGCCTGACGGAGCTGTCTGAGTTTTGCAGTGAACCATGGTTTGTCGTTGTTGTAGGTTAAATGAGTCCTGGTAGGAATGCACATGTCTTCACAGAAACTGATATAAGATGTTACAGTCTCTGTGAGCTCGTCCAGATCAGTGGCAGCAGCTTCAAAAACGCTCCAATCAGTGAGGTCAAAACAAGCTTTTAAATCCTGCTCTGCTTCATTAGTCCATCTTTTTACGATCCTTAATACAGGTTTAGCTGATTTCAGTTTCTGCCTGTAGGTCGGGATTAGATGAACTAAACAGTGATCAGAGAGCCCCAAAGCTGCTCGTGGAACAGAGTGATATGCATTCTTTATTGTAGTGTAACAGTGATCCAATATATTACTGTCTCTGGTGGGACATGTGATGTGCTGTCTGTATTTTGGCAGTTCACGGGAGAGATTGGCTTTATTAAAGACCCTTTATTAAATATCTGCGTCAACACAAAACCACGAAACCGACACAAAACGATGTAGAATACATGCCAGACCAGTATGTGGCACTGTAATTCTGCCACAGAGATACACTAAAAACGGAGAAGAAGACTTGGACTATGCGCATAAACAATATTTCATAATCTGTGTTAATGTTAGTTAATAAAAAGACAATCGTTCAGTGTTTGTTCATGTTTTTGTTGCTGTTACGTGACGTAGCGATGTCTGACTAGGGGCGAGACGTGGGCTGATGATGTCATCGTTTCAGAATATATAATTATTCGCTGTCCACATGAAAACGCAAGGGCGGCATTTTCAGATTTATCCACTGAGGCCCTGTCCACACTAAAGCATTTTTTTTTAAACCGCAGCTTTTTCTAAGCGGTTAGGCCATTCGTCCACACGCAAACGCAGCACCAGGCCACTGAAACCGAACATTTTTGAAAACGCCTGCCAGGGTGAAGATTTTCAAAAACTCCGGTTGCAGTGTTGTCGTGTAGACAACGAAACTGGAGTTTTTGGCTTGTGACGTCGGCGCCTGTGCTGTTATCTCCGCCTACTGGAGACTTTTTCAGGCTTCTGATTGGCTAACATGACTTTACGGTTGAGATTATATCGCCACCTACTGGTTTGGCATGCTCTTGACAGTGCTTCAGAGCATGCGTTTGCGTTTTCATGTGGACGGAGATTTTTTTTAAAACGGAAGAAGTAAAAACTCAGTTTATAAAAATACCTGTGTACGTGTGGACATGACCTCTGGGACCCGGTTTCAAAAAATTGGTTTGAATGGTTTCACTCTCCCAAAACGCCGGATCCGTGTGGACGAAACGCCTATACGATACAAAATGTATGCGTATACAGCTAAACGTGTGGACGGGGCCTGAGAATCGCTCCAAGTACTGTATATACAATCACCTGTTCGAAGGAATCAGAGGGAATTACGAGCCGTTTTGATCGATTCATTGAAAAGAACCGACTCGCAAGACTGATCCATTCACAAATCAGGCATCGCTGATTCTAAACGGCCGACACTGCGTGTTGAAATGTTTTGATGGAAGATGTTTATGCAAGTCGGTACACGGTAATCTCCCTCTCAGATAATGCAAGGGATTAATTGATAAAACACTTAAGGCTTAAAGACATCATTGGGCACGAGATCATGTTCATTCTTTTAAAATATGTAGGAAGAAAAATAAAAAGTAATTTGTTAGGCGCCGCCTGTTTGTTTATTCTCGAAAGTGCATGCGCATTATTAGGACCAACTAGTTTTTTTTTTTTTTTCTTTGATTTCAGGTTTAGATTTGAGATTTTATACCTGATTTGTCCAGCCGTTGTAAAGATGATGTCTGGTCTTTCCCCATTTTAGTAGATAAATCGCTGTATATACCAAAGTCCCTTTAAGGGATAATTGTAAATCTTCGATAAGTCTTTGATATATAGACTGTATACCTGAGACTGTCTTGTGAAAATAAGCCTAGAAGTGGATGTAAGATTTTTATAGTGTTGTTATTATTATGATTATTATTGAACTTATTTATTATTTTTATTTATATGTTATTATTTTGTTATTCTAATAGATTCTGCTTGCAAAACGCATTGCTGTTGTTGTTTTTTAACTGTATCAAACGTGTCTTTCATGATAAAATTGAACAGCAGAGGGCAGCACATACCTTCACTCCATTTTAAACACTCCCTGGCCTAGCATATCTTTAATTGTATCCCAGGATAAGATTCCTTTTAACCATCTACAAGCCATTTTTTTTTATTATTAATTACATTTTAGAGAAATTATAGATTCATCAAATGAGGTCAACATAAGCTGATTTTTCTGTTCTTATTCTTTATTCTGCTGTTGATGGGGCCTCTTTTTGAACTTCTCCTGACGAGATGACTTTCCTTCAAGAAAATCTCATCAAAGCAGAGACCCCCACCCTCACACCAAGCTGTGAAATATGCTTGAAGACGAGTGAGTGTGCATATGTGTGTGCTGGTAAAATTAATCTCTTCTTGACTCATCTTCCCTATACCTCTCTGCTGTGAGATGCACTGACTTCACCCCGGATCATATTACATGAAGCCATACGGTTTCGCTAGTCATTTAGAAGATTCAAAGTAACTTATGGTCCCCTGGAACCAACCTGGGGTTTACTGAATTGCATGGGCGTTATGGAAAATCAGATATCTTATGGCAGACATTTTGAATATTTTTTTCACTCATGACAGAATTAATATGATACATCCACCATCCTGAGTTCACTGTCAGCCTTATGGTATAAAAACCCCGCATGAATATTACACATTATCACATCTGTGCACATGTTAAATTCATGTGTCTTTGTTTTCACACGTGATCACATTGAGGCTTGGAATTTCAAGTAAAGTCACTCTTTATTGCTATAGAAAGAATAATACTAAATAATACTTTGCAAATGATACATAAATAATATTTAATATATATATTAATGGTAGAGGAGGAGTAAAGGCATAATTAACATTATTTAATGCCTTTGAAAAAGACTTATATGCTCAACAAGGCTGCATTTATTTGATTAAAATTCAGTATAAACAGAAATATTAAAAATAAATATTATTACAGTGTAAAATAACTGTTTTCTATTTGAATATATTTTAAAATATAGTTTATTCGTGTAAAGCTGTATTTTCAGCAGCCGTTACTCCAGTCTTCAGTGTCACACGATCCTTCAGAAATCATTCTAATACGCTGATTTGATGCTCAATTATCCAAGTTGAACAGTTTTTTGTTACATAATATTTTTGTGGAATAATGATACTTTATTTCAGGATTTTTTGATGAATAGAAAATGTTAAAGAACATTATTTATTTGAAATAGAAACAGTTTTGTAAACTGTGCTGTAAATGTCTTGCATATATGTGTGTGTGTGTAGTGCAACATTTGCATATTCTAAAACCAAGATGTGCAATTGATGAGGTTACTCCAGAAAGGATCTTGTTTCTCTCCAGTCGGAGGCAGGTGTTTTTCACCTCTGCATCACTTTCTGTACCTCAGCCACAGTGAAGAGTGGCATTCACTTGAGCCCTGTCTCAGACAGGGTTGACAAGACCCCCAATGGGTGACTGACTGAATGAGTCAGCTCGGTTCGCATCAGGAGAAAGACACTGACTGCATTTGCTGTCAGCATCCTTGCAGGAATGTGTGTGTCAAGATGTCTCCTGGGTATTGTGTGTGCATATGTGTGACTTTCCATGTGGCACCTCTCTGTGTGTCAAGGATGTGCTTGTCGTATGTTACTTTTACATGTCTGTGGTGCACAGTGCATGCCCATTTACTTTGTGCATGTTCCTGCATTGACATGGTGCATTACAGTTTATGTGCGAATGGATATTGACAGCATGATGTAATCGTGTGTATTTGCCTTTCTGTATATCCATGTGTTTCTCAAGCGCATATGGAACGTATGAAGGTGAGTGTTAATGAACAATGTACTTAATCTTTATAAATGGGGTAATGCTTTTTTAATGCCATGCTTGTCATTTATTGATCCACGGGATATTAATGGCAGAACAACGTTGATTAAGCATTCCCACTAGGTGTGAATTAAAAGGTCTTGAGGCCGCCCCACGGTACTCCAGACATGTTTCATGCCAACAGGAGATTTGATGGATGCAGGATATGGACATTAAGAAGACAATTAAGAGGGTGAGATCCTTTTAAATGTTTATACAATCAAACACCATTAGCATGCAGCAGCCTCATAATTATCTGAAATGAGCAATCTTATGGTTGACCAAGTATGTTTATTATTGAAAGTGAATTTCAAGTAAAGTCACTCTTTATTGCTATAGAAAGAATAATACTAAATAATACTTTGCAAATGATACATAAATAATATTTAATATATATATTAATGGTAGAGGAGGAGTAAAGGCATAATTAACATTATTTAATGCCTTTGAAAAAGACTTATATGCTCAACAAGGCTGCATTTATTTGATTAAAATTCAGTATAAACAGAAATATTAAAAATAAATATTATTACAGTGTAAAATAACTGTTTTCTATTTGAATATATTTTAAAATATAGTTTATTCGTGTAAAGCTGTATTTTCAGCAGCCGTTACTCCAGTCTTCAGTGTCACACGATCCTTCAGAAATCATTCTAATACGCTGATTTGATGCTCAATTATCCAAGTTGAACAGTTTTTTGTTACATAATATTTTTGTGGAATAATGATACTTTATTTCAGGATTTTTTGATGAATAGAAAATGTTAAAGAACATTATTTATTTGAAATAGAAACAGTTTTGTAAACTGTGCTGTAAATGTCTTGCATATATGTGTGTGTGTGTAGTGCAACATTTGCATATTCTAAAACCAAGATGTGCAATTGATGAGGTTACTCCAGAAAGGATCTTGTTTCTCTCCAGTCGGAGGCAGGTGTTTTTCACCTCTGCATCACTTTCTGTACCTCAGCCACAGTGAAGAGTGGCATTCACTTGAGCCCTGTCTCAGACAGGGTTGACAAGACCCCCAATGGGTGACTGACTGAATGAGTCAGCTCGGTTCGCATCAGGAGAAAGACACTGACTGCATTTGCTGTCAGCATCCTTGCAGGAATGTGTGTGTCAAGATGTCTCCTGGGTATTGTGTGTGCATATGTGTGACTTTCCATGTGGCACCTCTCTGTGTGTCAAGGATGTGCTTGTCGTATGTTACTTTTACATGTCTGTGGTGCACAGTGCATGCCCATTTACTTTGTGCATGTTCCTGCATTGACATGGTGCATTACAGTTTATGTGCGAATGGATATTGACAGCATGATGTAATCGTGTGTATTTGCCTTTCTGTATATCCATGTGTTTCTCAAGCGCATATGGAACGTATGAAGGTGAGTGTTAATGAACAATGTACTTAATCTTTATAAATGGGGTAATGCTTTTTTAATGCCATGCTTGTCATTTATTGATCCACGGGATATTAATGGCAGAACAACGTTGATTAAGCATTCCCACTAGGTGTGAATTAAAAGGTCTTGAGGCCGCCCCACGGTACTCCAGACATGTTTCATGCCAACAGGAGATTTGATGGATGCAGGATATGGACATTAAGAAGACAATTAAGAGGGTGAGATCCTTTTAAATGTTTATACAATCAAACACCATTAGCATGCAGCAGCCTCATAATTATCTAAAATGAGCAATCTTATGGTTGACCAAGTATGTTTATTATTGAAAGTGTAGCCATGTTTTTAAGATTGGCGTGACCAAGTTTTGTAATTTGCACAACTGTTCAAAAGTTTGGGGAACAATAAATGATCAAAGTTAAAATAAAGGCTTTTACATTGTTGCAAAACCAAAACCAAAACCAAAAAAAAACAATCATCAGATAATCCTGAAAAAAATTATCACCGTTTCCAAAAAAATATTAAACACAACTGTTTTCAACATTGATAATTGTAATAAATGTTATTTCAGCACCAAATCAGCATATTGGAAAATGCTGAAGACTGGCGTAATGATGCTGAAGATTCAGCTTTGCCATCACAGGAATGAATTATAATATTTATGATAAATTTAAACACAGTAGACAACATTTGAAGTGGATAAAAAAAAAAAGTTAATCAGAGTTGTCCTAAGACAAGAGTGCATTTTAGGTTTTAGGACAACTTTGATTAACTTTTTTTGATCTGCTTCAAATGTTGACTACCGTATATTACATGAATTAAATAATTCAATTTGAAGGGTTTTTTTATGTACTGATAATGAAAGATACAGTAGTGATAAACCTTGCCACAAAACACTTATATGTGCATCTTTTGCTTTTTTGTTGTACTAGAGCTAAAATCCTTCCTCTCTTTGTCTGTGAGAAAAAAGGATTGAGATTTAATTGTCCAGAGAGTTCATTTTGCAGTATTTGATATTTTTGTAGGAGGATTTAAATTAATTTATTCAGGCACCAGAAACCTTGATGCTATGAGCATGCAGAAGTCTTTACCTACTTTCTTAAGGAAATAAATCTAGTTTATCACCACGCCCTGCTCTATATTACACTAACTGAAAGCTTAATTCTTTACACAGTATATACGGAAACAAGTGTAGATGTGCAATGCTTCAGAGTCTAATATTTCATTTTTGTCAGATAAAACCAGCTACAAAGATTAGTGCTGCTTTGTTGTTCCTGTCAACATGTCCATGTGACTCTGACATCAAAGCTAATTTTATTGCAAAATTTGATTCAGAGTCTCGGGTCTTAACAGAGATTCAAAGAGATCGAAGGCTTTGAGTGAGACGTTACATGCTGTTCCTGTTGTTGACTTGGATTTAATTTTAAATGAATTATAATATCTTGTTAGTCAGAAGGAGAGATCACAATGCTGTTTTGAGAACAAGCAGAGCTTTGGGGTGTCTCATAACCTTTTGCAACCTTGTTCGATCACACGTAGGACCCTGGACCTGGCAGTCGCATCGAAGAACGCTGCCTAATGGTGTGTGAATCCATATAGCGCATAAGGGGCAGGTGCTGACACAAGTCATCCTGAAACATCCACCCTCAGGTAACAAAAATCCCCTTGAGTGCTGAGCTGAACACAAAGAATCATAGATACTTGGGCAAGTTTAGCTTCCTTTTACTATCATATCGCATCTGTCAGTATCTAACTTGTATTAGATTAAATGCACCAAACAAGAAACAGCACTTCAGCATCTCCAAATGTGCCTTTATGCGTATTTTCCCCCTTTTTTGGCTGTATGATAATTGAATCTGGACGAGGTTGGATTTACAATCACAGTCACCGTGGTTACAGAATGACTCTGACCCTCCTCTCTCCTGACAGGGACTGTTATGATATGCTGATGCATTCTGGGTAATAGGAAGAGAGCCCTGTTAGAGAATAAAGTGGTGCAACCTTGGGATTGAAAATCAAATTCCGTGCTGAACCCTTAAACAAATTGATTCCTTAACCTGGCTCACTTGTGAGATATGTCGTATTGAATAATAAAAGATCACTATCGCAGACTGACATTTTGGATAGAGGAAACCATCTGCTAAAAGGCATTGATGTTTTGCCAAAGTTACAATTACAGTCTTTCATAGCAGCAAAACAGCAAGGGTTTCTGAAGTATAAATGCACGAGTATGTGTTAAAATCAGGTTAAAATCAAATACAGACCTCAATGATACATGTGGTTTGTTGAGGAGAAGTATGCTGATACTTTTTTTTTTTTAAAGAATAGTTGCTGGAAATTTACAGATGTAGATGAGTTTGTTACTTCTTCAGAAACAGATTTGGAGAAATGTAGCATTACATCACTTGTTCACCAGTGGATCCTCTGCAGTGAATGGGTGCCGTCAGATTGAGAGCTGAAACAGCTGATTAAAACATCACAATTATCCACAAGTAATCCACACGATTCAAGGCTATTAGTTAATGTCTTAAGCGAAAAGCTGCATGTTTGTAATATACAAATCCATCATTAAGACGTATTTACAGTAACTGCTTCAAGCTACAATATCAGTCCTCTATCCATAATATTTATTTCTGTAGTAAGTAAGTGAAGTAACATGCACAGATCAAGTCAAGTCAGCTTTATTTATATAGCGCTTTATACAATACAGATTATGTCAAAGCAGCTTTACAGTATTAATAAACAGGAAAATAATGTGTCGATAATGCAAGGGGACAATAGCAACCACTCAATTTTCCACTTAAAGTCAGTTCATCATCATCCAGCTCAGTTCAGTTCAAATGGTATCTGTGCAATCAAGTCAACAATATCACCAGAAATTAACCCTTGTGCGTCAATTTAAAAAAAGTTACAAACAACGTCCATGTCAAAAAAAAACTGTCATAAAAATGTGACGCTTGGGAGCACAGAGTTAAGTTTGGTCTCATTTTAAAGAAGACCCATGGCAGATTATTGTTGAAGTAAAACAAGTTTAAAAAGTGAAACCAAAAAAAAAATGTTATAGAGGTTTAATTTATGAAAATGATTTGTGAATGATATTTTATGAAACATGTTGAACACTATACCTGCTAGAAAATCAAAGCCATGAATCTAAACAAGTTGTGTTCCAAATTTGAGGTTGATATCTCAAAAAATGAGCTTTCAGTAAGATTTTGTTCGGGCGCAGTACCGATTTTTCCCATTAGATGCCAGCAAAACTCTGCTGGTGCACACTGGTTGGATTTGTGATTTGCGGTAGAGTTATTCTCTCTCAAATATTACAAGAACACACACGCACACATTTTTTTTAATGACACACATACAAACCAAACTCTGACATCCACACCAACACACCCACACAATTATAGCTGCATTATTTATCCAATTGGCTCTATAATACACAGAAGCAGAAAACAGGAATAAAGCGAGTATTTACCTTATGGGCCAAACCTGAAAAAATGGCACCATCTGGAAAAAAAAAATAGTAAAAAATAAATGAAACAGCCAACAGAATGAAAGCCTATTAACAAAAATTGCATAATTTTACAGTTAAATGGCACTGTGATTAAAAATAGCAGTTTTAATGGGTTTCAATGGGGAGATTTTTGTCCTTAAGGTCCTGAGAGGAACAATTTTGTGTACCTATAGTGCAAAACAGATTTATTAAAAGAAATGGAAGTGAAATAGTAAAATTCCAATAAAAATACAATAACAAAACTGAAACTGAAAAGGACAAAAATGTCCAAAAGGTCGCACAAGTACCCAAAGAAATTAAGTTACAAGTGAAAACACTCCAAAACAGTTCTAAACAAATGTATCAGTGTGAGAGGACAACACAGGATGGACTCTGTCACTGAAGAAAGCATCATTATGGATAATGGAATCATATTTTGGCTAGAAGCCCCACGGTTTACCGCAGTTAATGATGGGTTTATTTCTTACAAACATTTTTGGGTCAACAATGCTTGTGTTCACATTTGTGGCTCAACCTAGTGCAGTATAAGGACGAAAATATTGAGATTTTGGGGTAGCATCGCATGAAGTCTGCATGGGTTATTTAATTTGAACTTCTTTATTTGGGTGTCTGTAGTTTCAAAAGTACATACAGCAAACTGGGAGATTTTAGTTCTACAATACTACAAAGGTTGACTCTTGATTCTTGACAGTAATGCAGTAGAGAACATTACTTTCAAAGTGCTGAGGCTTTCCTTTTGCTTTTCCCTGTACACCTGGCCCAGTTTCATCTGCAGATTACAGACAAATTAAAACTCACTCTCACATTGCACACAAACATGGGCGAAATGTCACATAATAAATTACCATTTCAATTAAAAGTGACACACACTGGGCCAGCTTATTTTAAACCACAAAATGAACGGTAACAGGTTAGTGGAATTGAGGAATAATAAGTAAAGCTGCAGAACTACAAAAATAACTGGCACTCCATGAATAGTATGTTATGCTTTGGTCTCTCATGACTTAAAAAAAGGGTTACACTTTATTTCGATAGTCCACTTTAGACATTCTATTAACTACAAGTAACCGAACGGTAACCGGTTAGTGGAATTGAGGAATAATAAGTAAAGCTGCAGAACTACAAAAATAACTGGCACTCCATGAATAGTATGTTATGCTTTGGTCTCTCATGACTTAAAACTTTACACTTTATTTCGATAGTCCACTTTAGACATTCTATTAACTACAAGTAACTTTGTAACTACATGTCAACTACATGTCAAATAATTCTCATTAGCTTGCAACTACATGTCTACTCACTCTCAGAGTAGACTGGTAGGTTAGGTTTAGGGTTAGTAGAATAAGTTGACAAAGAAAGTGTTAGAAGATATTAAGCAGACAGTCTACTAATACTCTACTAACTGCTAGTTGACATGTAGTTGCAAAGTTACTTACTGTTAATAGAATGTCTAAAGTGGACTATCGAAATAAAGTGTTACCAAAAAAAGCATTAGATGCACAGTTCTCATATATAGATTTTGGTTCTACCTCAGAATTATAACATCACTTAAAATTCTGACTTAGTTGTTACAAGAAATTGAGTGTTATTTGTCCAGCTCAACCTGCAACCCTGTTTATTTTAAGATAAAATTGTGTTTAAATTATTTGTCTTTAATTTGTTAAATGTCAATTTATCAAACTACAATCCAATACTTGGTTCCAAATTTGCTAGCTTATACTAATATAGACTAAAGTGCTTGTTACCAGTAAACATTTTTCTTTAATGTATTGTATTTAGTCAGATTTTAAACTGTATGTATACATGTCCCAAATTGTGTTGCAAATTTACTTTGACCTCCTGAGATCCACAATCAAAATGTTCTGATAAAAATTTCACTGAACGTTTGATTAAAAAGGAAGATTTTTGTGTGTGTTTCGGGCCCTGTTTTGAACCCCTTTCAAGGAAAGTGCTAATTCTACACACATTCTGCGAGAGATCCTCCTAAAGTAACACATTGTAAACTAAGAGCTGTCTGTACACATATGTCTCTGACATTAGTGGTCTCATCACAACAAATCTGCCACCTTAGATTTGGTCATGTCAAGTTGACATGAGTATCCCGTGGAGAAGTGTGATGATTCCCGATAGCTCTCTCAGTGTGTCTGGCGTGCGGATAGCACCAGGGTTGTCACACATGCACCATGTCTTGCCAGCTCACATCACATGTCCCCGTTTAACGTTGTCGAACAGCATGGCATATGTGACATCAGGCTTTAGCTTCAAAATGTCAGTAAGATGTCTGTTTGATGAAATTAATCTGCATGCATTCGTGATGCAAAAGGAATGGTCCAGATTCAATACAAGTCCACCTCTATTGATCGCATCAGGGACATGCTGCTGGTTAATACACATATGTCTCTGACATTAGTGGTCTCATCACAACAAATCTGCCACCTTAGATTTGGTCAGTGTGTCTGGCGTGCGGATAGCACCAGGGTTGTCACACATGCACCATGTCTTGCCAGCTCACATCACATGTCCCCGTTTAACGTTGTCGAACAGCATGGCATATGTGACATCAGGCTTTAGCTTCAAAATGTCAGTAAGATGTCTGTTTGATGAAATTAATCTGCATGCATTCGTGATGCAAAAGGAATGGTCCAGATTCAATACAAGTCCACCTCTATTGATCGCATCAGGGACATGCTGCTGGTTACCAAAGGATGTAATTTCATCTCTTTGGTTTGTAAAAACAAGTAAAATGTCTTGCTTATGGTAAATGGAAGTCTAGGATGCATATAAAAACACAAACTGTTTTTAGAATATAGTCGTATCATCTTAAGCTCAACAAGGCTGCTCTTATTTATTCAAAAATACTGTACAGTAAAAACAATAATATTGTGAACTATTATTACAATTTTAAAAAACTTTTTATAACTTGTTTTTCTGTCATTTACTCACCTTGGTGTCATTCTCAACCTGTATGGCTTTATTTGTTTTCTTCTGTTGAACACGCAAAAAAGATGTTTTGAAAAATGTAACTGGTTTTCAAAAGAGCAGCGAAAAGTTCTTTTGACAGAGGAAAAAAAACAGAAGTATTATTTTTTAATAATGTGAAAGTCTTTGCACTCTGTGATAAATTTAATGCATTCTTGCTAAATAATGCCACGAGCGCTGTCAATAGAGCTTTAATTTGTATTGATACGGTAATATTATTTTTAAAGCTTGAGAAACTACATCAGGTACATACTGAAGAAGCTGTGTCACAGAGAAATATAAGAAATGTTAGCAAATCCGTGGGAGGAAAACACTTTACCAAAGATACACATCAAATGGAAGTTAGAACATGTAAACTAAATTGAATTCATCACAGTAGCACCAGCTTTACAGTTTCGTGGGAGGTCTCTCGAGAGAATCATGTTATGTGAGAGATTAACCTGTCTTTGTCAATGTTTTCTCCTAGTGACAGTTAAAGCACTTCGCACAAGGTGCATTAAATGAAACATAATTTCATTTTCAGGCGGTAATGCTGAGGGACGGTGGGCTGAGGTGGGAGGAGGGGTAAAGTAATAAGATGAAGTATGAAAGAACTAATCCTCACATATTGAGTGCTCTCAGCTCATATGTACAGAACAATTTGACCCACAAGTGAGTGAGTTAATGTTTGTACGGCGACTCATCATTGGATTTTCTTTCTTGCCTACTCACTGTGATTCCCTTCTGCTGATATTCTCGGTTTTCTTTGTGTGTGTGTTTGGTGCGTGAGGGAGGGTCAGGCGTGTGTGAATATGTTCTGGTTTCTAAGTTTGAGTTCAGTTTAAGGTCTGTCCACTCCAGAACTCAGTGGAGCATATCTGACTGACACTGACAAATACTCTCCTCCCATCCTCTAGAGAGTAACAGAAAGCCGATAAAGAAAATGGGCATGAGAACACAACAGAGTAGTTAGAGGTGAAAATGATGAAACCAGAAAGGAATAATAAGGGAATGTACCCATAGAACAAAGATGGCTAGGAGAGTTGGAGGAAACCTTAACGTCTTTATCTCTGCAGTTATGATATTTCTGAAATGTGTCAGAATGCAGTTCAGAATTGAACAGAAGCATGCATTGAATTCTCGGCCTTCCTGCAAGGGTGCATTAGTGAACTACTTTCTGTAGTCAATTTTTTGTTTCGTTCTTGCAGGTCAACTATGCTTATTGTTGGAATTTACAATTTATACATACATTTATTGTAGTATTTACAATTTTCAATTTAGAAATTGCAGGGAAATTTCACAAATTACAAAGAAACAGCAAGTAACACATTGAATTAATCCTTAAGTTAATAAGAAAAAAAAAACTGGAATAGTATTTTCTTGTAAAAAGTACACCAATAATCTTTGTTTTATTCGAAAATAAAAATCATTTTTTACAGTGTACTATCATGGTGGATCAACAGTTTAAAGAGAATTTTGCTGAGCAAATTAGTTAATCACCCAGATATTACTTGTAAATTTCACAAACAATTACAAAGAAAAGGCAAGTTGGCCTAACACACTGATTTAAACTAGAGATGCACCGATCGACCGGAAAATCGACTAAACCGGAATTAGCCAATTTTCCGCATGATCGGCCCGGTCAGTCCGCCGATTCCAAGCCGGTCAGTTTTGACCTCACACTGGCCACACACTAGACGATTTTCGAATCTTAACTGATTTTAAAACTATGGGAGACGACAGACATGAAGACAGTTTCAACCGATTTTTAGCCTTATAATCCTCTGAATGCGCACACTAGACGATTTGACCAGACTACGAGACCACACACTTGATATCTCACGGAGACTCGCGAGATCAAATGTGACTAGAGAAGAAAAACAAATGGAGAACAATCGACGTTGTCAGCTGGCTCTCCTGGCATGCATTCTGTTTCACAGTGAAAAACTAAGCATAGCAAAGAATATGGGTGATGTACTCTGCTTTTGTGACATGTTTGTGGCTGTCAAGTTTGTTTCAGCAATAGAAGCACGCAACATCCGGTAGGTGGCGCTTGCTCGCTCTAATTGGCTATCATATCACATCAGAAGCAGTCCGAGCAAGAGTCGTAAATATCAAACATGTTTAATATTTTGTAAGATTAATGTTTTAAATATTTTTTATACATACAAATAAGAAATATCAAAACATGTTTGATATTTACGATTGAGTTTGGGGACGCTCTGTCTCGATCGGGAGCAGATCGTAATGACACCACACAATAGAGGATTTTTGGACAAAAAATCGCTAGCGATCCTGTCCATGGACTTCCGTTCGATCACCACCAGAGGTCACCCTTCCATTACATTGACTCTCGCACTACACAAACTGTTGCATGTCATCACGGACTACATATCCCATCATCCATTGCACTAATTGCACACAGCTGTAACCAATCACACATTCACTATATAACACTCACTCAGATCATTTTCAAACTGCCGAGTATTGTTTAGCATCTATGCTGTTATGCGTAGCTACTTTACGGAGCCAGTTCCCGGTCCTAGTTTGAGTTTCTGAGTCTGAGTCTGAGTCTGAGTCTGAGTCTGAGTCTGAGTCTGAGTCTGAGTCTGAGTCTGAGTCTGAGTCTAGTTTATCCTGTTTATTGCCTTAGTAATTTCATGTTTTGATCCTAGCCTGTATATCTCGTTTCTGTATGATCTCTGCCTCTCATCTTGTTTGCCCCGTAACAGCGACAAGCCGCAAATCAGGCTTAAAATCGGCCTTAAAATCCTCTAGTGTGCGGCGACTGATAATATATTTATGTCGTGCCAGATGAGGCTCGCACAGCTTGAGTAAGTGTATGAGAGACACTCAATTCAAAACAAATGAGCCCAACAGCACACACGGAAAGTTATAGATGTATACTGCTGTAGTAAAAATAAATGTACAATATGATTTAGGTACGCAACATTGCACGACCAAAATGTTTCAACATGATGTGATTTTATACAACTGTAGTTCAATAAACAAGAAGTTAAAGGGGTCATATGATGCGATTTCAACTTTTCCTTTCTCTTTGAAGTGATACAAGCTCTTGGTGCATAAAGAAGATCTGTAAAGTTACAAAGACTAAAGTCTCAAATCCAGATAGATATTCTTTATAAAAGTTAAGAGTCAACCACGCCTACCTAAAACGGCTCGTTCTAACACGCCCCCACATGTCTACGTCACTATGTGGGAAGATTTGCATAACGCCGCCCAAATGTTCACGCAAAGAAGAAGGCGTAACTTTTATTCTCGCTGTAGTATTGTTGCTGCTGCCATGTCGTGAAGACGCTGTGTGTTTCGTTGTGAAAGTGAAACTACTTTGTTTGGCCTTCCAAAAGAGGACAATATCTGCTTCGTCATGCCTAGAACTGATCTGTGCTGGTCGCTGAGGAAATACTACAACTTCGCACTGTGGATCGCCGGATCGGCTTTCACCATGGACGAAGCAGAGTCCAGCCCGGAGTCGTCACATGTCCTTCCGGACGCTCCTTCGTCGAAATCGCCGGCCGTGCCATTATCAAGCCCGCGCCTCTGCTCACTCTATCCCTCCCGCCATTCCTCACTTTATCCCCCGGCCTCTGCTCACGCTAGGCCGCCGTGTGTGACTGTTTCGTTGTGAAAGCGAAACTACTTTGTTTGGTCTTCCAAAAATGGACACGACTAGAAATCAGTGGTTAAGTTGTATTTACAACACTGTTCCAGAACACTTCAACCCAAATATTCGGATGTGTGCAGCACATTTTATTGGAAGAGTTTTATTTGTGGAAGTTTCCTGGAAGAGTAGACTACAATGCCGGCTGTACTGACTCAAAGAGATATCTAAAGAGTTTTTATATTTTATATATTTAAAGCAAGTTTTTTTGGGCAGAGTAGAGTGCTTGTTGTTTGTAATTTCTCCGATCACAAATGCAGACATGGTTTTATGTTTACGTGGCGCGATGCAACGCAACGTGTAAAAAGACAGTATAAGTCATTATAATCCATAATTATGTCCCCACTGGATGCAACAAATGCCTCGTTTATAATGGGTTTTCATGTTTTTGAATCATCGCTCCGGCCGGACAGGGCATCATCACAATATGGCAAGGGGCGTAACATTTCCGTCACACGCTTGAGGTATTCGGCCAATCACAACGCACTGGATAGCTGGCCAATCACAGCACACCTCGCTTTTTCAGACCGATGAGCTTTGTAAAAAAAGACGCATTTCAGAAAGGCGGGGCATAGAGGAGAAACAATAATGTACAGTATGTGGAAAATTTGTTTTTTGAACCTTAAACCGCATAAACACATTTCATTACATCAAATACACAAAATAATGTTCTTTTTAGCAACATCATATGACCCCTTTAAAATTATGTGACTTACATTTTAGACACAATATTGACTGTTATTGCTCAATTTCGCTGATGAAAATAGTTCTAATCAAAGCCACAGCAGAACCGTTTTGTGTCTCTGATCAACACAGTGGTGTTTCGTTACTGAATGAATCCACGTTTTTGTACGAATCAAGTGAGTCAATGATTCAGTAACCCATTCATAAAGACAGTAGTCACTTGCCTTGTTTCTGATTGAATCAGCCGTTTGAACGAATCTGTTGAATGAAGGACTAAATGACTCACTCATTCAAACAGTCATTTGCCACCACCTACTGGTTTGGTTTCATATTTAAAACAATCATTGCATTTTTCCCAACATTTCTTATTTGTATGTTTAAAAAATATTTAAAACATTAATCTTACAAAATTCTTTATGCATTCAGAATTGTGCAGTGTAAATGAAACTATGGCACCTCAGCTTCATCAAACAATCTGTGTAAATATCTAATGCCACTTCAGATGCAGCTTCTGTATTTCCTGCAGTGGAAAGATGGAGTTTGTTGATACTTATTTCATTTGAAAGGTAACAGCTCTACAGTTTCTTATTATTCTAACTGAATTAATTGAAACAATGTAAGAATTTGATATGAAAGATGACACATTTAATAAGGTTAGTGAAAAAATTACAACATAGTGGGTAATGTATTGTATGTATTGTTATATACAGCAACTCCTTTTCAGTTAATTGTTATTTCTACCTCTTTTCTAGACACATGGCACTTTATTTTGAGAGTTGTTTAAGTGAGAGAACATCTGTAACTTCGTCCAGATTGGGGGAATTGTAACGTTTAATCATTTTTATGTAAATCATTTTTTTTTAGAAAGAAAATCGGAATCTGCAAAAATGGGTATCGGCAGGCCACACGTACAAAAAAAAAATCGGAAATCAGAATCGGCCAAAAAAATTGCAATCGGTGCATCTCTAAATTCAAATTAAATCGTATTTTCTTGTAAAATGTACTCCAATAATCTTGTTTTCTTTACAACACTTTACAAAATCATTCTGTACAAAATACTTTTTTATAGCGTATAGTGGTAAACACAAACTAAAACAAATATAATTTTTTCATTGCGTTCGCTCCAATAGCAAAATAAAAATTCCAATAGAATATCGAGAGACTGATTACGTTGATCATTAAAGAGAAACATATCAAATTTGCCATAATTCTCACTGCCGTTGTATTAGAAGCACTCACTCAGCAGCGATAGCTAGTTTTGTGTGATTTAAAGCCAACATTATTTAGCACAAATTATATGTTCTAAATGTAGTTCTAAATGTATAGCTTACATTTAAAAAAAATAAAAAGTTGCTACATTTATGAAGTTAATAACTGTGTAAAGATCTGTCTGTGAAAAGTGTACATCATTTAGTCCCAGTCACTGCAAGCATGCTTTTTATCTTCCTCAATTTTTGAGTGCAGACCACGTCTAGTCACCAACTGATGCATGTAACCCTGTAATCTACATCACAGAAGAAAACTGTAAAAGTATGTTCAGCGGGACAAAGCATTAGCAATGTGCTGCATGGTGAAGTATTTGTGCCTCCGTTGGTGTACCTGAGTACATTTCTGGAAATGTTTTTGTGGAAAGTCTCTTATTCTGAATTCATATTGATATGAAATCTCCATTTCTTGTCTCTGTGGCACAATAGCTCCATGCCGTACTTCTGTAAATGTCATACCAAATAATAAGCCTCCAAAGTTCAAACAAGCTGTAAAATTATAACCAATGTGGAATTATGGGAAACAAGCTTGAAATTACACCCTGGGCAACCTCTTATATTACATCCATTGTTATGACTCTGAGTGGTATGAATGTGCTAGTAGTATTTCAGCTGGATTCTAATCTGCTTGTATCCGCACACATACAGTACCTGGTGCTGTCCAGAGGCACTGAACCATTTGCTGCCATTGCTGAATTTACTGCCAGTGAATTAACACCGCAATGCCACAGTTACTGCCTGCAGTAATGGAGCTATAAACTGAGGGGAAATTGTGAAAACTCAGAGAAAGCCCTAGGCTAAGGATGCTAAAAACATTAGCGTCAGCTTCTGTAAAAGAACCATAATACCTCTATAACATGCTGAAGTGTAAATTGTTAGGACTTCATAGCACTACGGTGAGGAATGTCTCATCATTTATCAGAGGCATGATAGATTCTTAATGAAATTCTTAAAGGTATAGTTCACTCAAAAATAAACATTGTCATCTTTAGTGTGTTTTTGTCCAATGAAAGTCAAATGGGTCCAATGTTGTTTTGTACCCCACTGATTTTATTGAGTGGGCAAAAACAGTTACATTGATCAAAATATCTTCTTTGGATGCATAAACAATGCTGTCATTTTCCCTGTTTTTTCTATGCCTTTAAAGCTAATTTGTGCAGTACAATTTGGGGAAAAAATGTAATTCATTTTAAAAAGATTTTTTTAATTTATTATTATTAATTTTTTTTTTAGTGCTGAGGATCTTGGTCAAGAATTTGTGATTATAAATCTGTGTTATTTTTAAAGTTATTATGATTATATGGGTTCAGGTTAAATCAAATATTAAACAGATGTTACAATATTACAATTGCAAAAAATATACATTTGTCATTATAAGCACTGGATCATGACCTGCATACTTGTAAATGAACCCAGTGCAGCGCTTCACAGCCTTTCACGTATATTAATTTGAATGAAATCGCAGTCTTTGCGATTTGATAATCACACTAAGCCCTACTGATTTGCATCATTTTTCTTCTTCTTAATATGCAGAGACAATTTTGAAGGATAAGCCATTAAGCAGCACAGCAACTTTGTGAATTTGCAGTGAGACTGTCTGCATGTTGACCAATGGCAGACTGTGGGAGTGTTATTATAGCAGTTATTATTTTTGCATTTTTGTTTGGGGGGTGCATCAATTTTAATCCAGATTTAGAGTAAGCCAACTAATCGAACAGACCACTCGTACGTGATGAATGTCTGTTTATAACATGAAAACATTTATTTAAATGATTCCCTAAATCATTCATATTGGAGCAGCATCTCCAGGAAAATTCATTTCATTGAGCTTTTTTCCCCCCATTTCTCCATTCATCTAGTATTATTTTATATTGACGAGTTTCATTCCCCCTACGGGAAACACGCAGCATTTTGCATGTTTCTTGCCTTCAGCATTTTAAAACAATGCAGTTAACCTCCTCAAGTGTTCTTCATTCAAGTGAGCAGCTGTGAAAGCTCATACATGAGTCTTCTTGTGGTGAGTGGCATGAATTTATGCTGTATGGATAATCTGGGATTTTCAGAAACTCCAAGGCCAACTGCTTCCAGTTTCCATTGGACCCTACCAATCAAAAGCCTGCCTTCCCCTGCTCTGTCTTCACTTCCCCACCCCCTATCTTTCTTATATGCACACACATGCACACCTCATGCTTCAGCAGTGTCTTTTGTGCTTTATTGATCCACTTTCCAGGCGTGCAGCCTGATTTAGCATCTATACAGCTATTCATTGGGCATCTACAATTGCACAGAAATCACGATCCAAATAACTTCGATTTTAACTGACTGACTTTCTCCTTAAATTGCACGCTAATTCAAGGTGGACTGTGCCGTTACACACAGATTGCACTTTTAAGGCACAAAGCAATCTCGTGCACCAGCATGATGCAACAACTCTAGATTGCGAAAGGTGTTTTTGGACGAAGGAAACTGAGAAAAAAAACTGCACTGCAGGGGTTAAACAAACAATCTGGGCCATAAGCACTTAGCCCTTGAATGAATTAATGTGATAACAGCAAATTGTAATAGTTGAGGACATGGTGACTTGTCACAGCAACTCCACTGTGAACTTCTATTTGCAAGAAAATTAACATATTTTCACCAAGTATGAGACCAGAATAAGACCCTCACAGTCAATTGAAGACCCAGCAGGGGACGATGCCTCTCATTAAAAGATGTTTCCTCTTACTATCAGTGGCATGGGTTCCATTAGAACATGTCTCTGCACCCCGATTTTAGTTTCATTTTTGTCAGAGAAGACTGATTTGATCTGTTGTGCATGTGGAGAATGTATGGTTGAAAGATAAAGGGTAACACTTTAGAATAATGGTCCGTTGTTAACAAGTAACTATGCAGGAAGTAATAGGTAGTACTACATTAACACTTAACGTAATACTATTAACTAATAGAGAAGCAAGATTAACTAAGCAGGAAGTAGTAGCAAATTTAGGACAACGGTAGTTCCTTATTAGATATTTGATAATTACTAAAAAATATATATCCTCATTGAGAACTACTTGCAAACTATGACCAATTAATAAAGAATAACCAATTAATTACTAATCACAACAGTAACGTCTTAAAAGTGAGCAAACAAAAACATAAAATAATAATACAAATAATTCATTTAAAATGTAAATAATTAGGAAGTGATTGAATTAGTTCACAATTATGAGCTCTAGTTTGTGTCAGTTCAGTCTCCGACTCCAAAAGACCTGTACCTTTAGTGACAGCAGGCTGGGGAGGACTTTTCTTGAATATAAATAATGATGTTCTCTTGCTTATTCAATTACTGAGTGGTTAAGGTGTTTTTCACTTGAAAATAATGGTCCAGATCACTAGTAGTTCCTGCAGGCTGACAAGGTAACGCTTGAGTAATTAGTGAGAGGCTAATGTATTTTTCACTTTAAAGCTAAAGTGCTACTAAGGAACTACTAGTGATCTGGACCATTATTTTAAAGTGAAAAACACGTTAACTCCTCAGTAATTACTCACAAGTAAATTAATAAGTTATTGAACATATTTTATATCTGACATACTGTACAGTCATGCATTTGTGTGAAGCACTAGTGATATTTTAGCAGTAGGTCTTTTGGAGTGGGATACACTGATACAGAACTGACACGAAGCACAGATCATAATTGTGAACTAATTCAATCGTGAGCTCGTCAGCATCACTTCTTAATTATTAACATTTTTAAGTGAATTTTCAGTTGTATTATTATTCTATGTGTAAGTTTGAACATCCGTTCTTTGGTAAGAGTAGTAGTCATAATTTCAACCTGTAGCCGAATTATTTGGGGATATCAAATTCATAAATTAGTTTCCACAAAGAACCCAATTGTTCACTTTTAAGACGTTACTGTTGTGATTAGTAATTAATTGGTTATTCTTTATTAATTGCTCATAGTTCCAAGTAGTTTTCAATGAGGATATTTTTATTTAATAATTATCAAATATCTAATAAGGAACTACCGTTGTCCTAAATTTGCTACTACTTCCTGCTTAGTTAATCTCGCTTCTCTATTAGTTAATAGTATTACGTTAAGTGTTAATGTAGTACTACCTATTACTTCCTGCATAGTTACTTGTTAACAACGGACCATTATTCTAAAGTGTTACCAGACAAAGATTTGTTTTTACTTTGCACAGCTGCTAGAACCTATTATTTCTCTGGATTTTGTGTGTAATAACTCAACATTCTATATATATAAAACATGTACACAGTATGTGTATCATACACAGTTTGTACATATAATATGTTGTCTTATAATTTTCTGTATAATCTTAGTATACATTGCTGTTCAATAGTTTTTTTTTTTTTTAAAGAACATCAGTTTGATTAAAAATAAAGAAAAGAGAATATTGTGAAATATAATAACAATTTATAACAAAGAGAAAAAAAAGAGAGATGCTTTTTTCAGGACTGACTAATAGAAAGTTCAAAAGAGCAGTATATATGGTGTATATATCAGTACATTTTAAATGGGGATTTTTTTTTTGTGATCCCCATGAGAGGAAGCAAGCTTATACATTAAACAGAATTATCTTTTTTGAAAAACTAAAAATGCAGAACGTTGTGTGTGTGTGTGTGTGTGTGTGTGTGTAGAGAGAGAAAATGCAGATATTGGAGTGGCTTGGTTATTGATTCCATACATATTCTCTTTACTAATTACAGAAAACTTGCACTTGTGCATCATTGGAAATCTGCTTCTCAAACAAAAATCACTCAAGTGTGTGCATGCCCTGTCTGGACTTGAGAACCCTCTACTAGGATGCTTGAAGTAGTGCTATAGCAACTGATCATCTGGCTCATCACCATAGACAATCCTGCACCGAAATGTAAAATATGAATTTTCTCTCTTTTTCTTTGTAGATATACCCTCTCAAACAAGTTCCTGTTTCGTCCCACTCGACTGCCCTATCAGTCGCCATGACACAGTGATTTATTAGATCAGAGATGGGTGGTGCAACCCAGGATAGGAAGAACTGTGAAATGCTCCTTGACTGTGAATTGCTTTGGACCCAGTTCTGCCGCATATGAAATACCTGCTGGGAAATATAGTATTTTGTGCTTCAGGGAGACCGGGGCTAGTTGTCACACAGGGGAGTGGTTGCAGGGTCTTTGTCTCAGTAACTATACGGTTTCAAGTCAAAAGTCCAATGAGACTAAATTAATTTAGGTATTTTTTTCTGATCAGGGTATCTATACAAAAACTATATTTTTGTCATGTTATAAAATTAATTAAGGTCTGCATTTATTTGATCAAATATACAGTAAAAACAGTAATATTGTTAAATAGTAATATCATTTAAAATAAATATGTTAATATTTTTCAAAATGTAATTTATTCCTCTGATGTAAAGCTGAATTTTCAGCAGCCTTTACTCAAGTCTTCATTGTCACATGATCCTTCAGAAATCATTCTGATATGCTCATGTGGTGTATAGACTTTCAAAAAATAATACCTTGACAAATCTTTTCTGTAGTACAAAGTGTGACAACTAACCCCAGTCTCCTTTTCCCCTCATTTAATCTTACAATTGGATTCAGCAAACAGGTCTGTGGCATACAGTAACAGTATAAAAGCACACAATGTGGGATCAATACTCAGTTTGGAACTGTAGTACTATTCGTCACACCTCATCACACCTGGCCAAATTTCCACCACTGGCCCTTGTCAATCATGGCCTCCTAATAATCCCCATCCACTTGATTGGCTCTATGACTCTCTCTCCTCTCCACCTGTAGCTGGTGTGTGGTGAGCGCACTGCTGCCTTTGTCCTGTGGCTGCCATCACATCATCCAAGTAGATGCTGCACACTGGTGGTGGTTGAGGAGAGACCCTCACCCCCACATGATTGTAAAGCGCTTTGGGTGTACAACAATACACAACAAAGCGCTATATAAATGCATCATTCATTCGTTCATTCATTCATCATATGCGCTGAATGATCAGATCGGAGTCAGACCTCACCTGGTCTACTGTGTACTGCACACCTCTCTGTATGAAGAATCTATGAGATGAGATAGATTCAGACAGTTAATACTCACGCGGCCAAGTCACTGAGTGAGATTCACAATGACAGCTGCAGATAACAACCTTTACCCAATCAGCTGGAGAAAAATAAAAAGTGAGAGAGACAGAGACATTTTGTAGTCTAGCAATGTGTTTAGTTTTGTGAACAAAAATACATCTGTCCAACAGTAATCAGTGCTGATTATTATTATTATTAAAAAGTAGAATATGCAGTTCTGTTTGTGAATATCTAGTTTGCCTCAAACCGAATGCTTTAAATGATTTAAAGCAACAAAACAGTTTTGTCCAGCACTAACCCAGTGCCTTTTAAACTGCTGGATGGTCACGTTTCATGTTTATTTGTATAGAGCTTTTTCAATATAGAAATAGTTGCAAAGCAACTTTACAGAAAATGGACATTTCTACATTATATTTAGTGGTGTTGGATTACAGTGCTGCAATCTGATTGGAGATTGTGATTTTCAAAAATAATTTCCAGTTTGATGTCATGCAGAAAGAAACCTCAAGCTAAGTTCAGCCTGAGATTGGCATGGCGTCTTCTGCTTGGCCTCGGAGACCGGTAAGTCATTAACCTTAAACTCATGAAGAGTTAATTAACCAGCATGGGCAGCGAGTCAGCTAAGCACAGCTGGAGGCGTTGCGATCCAATTGCTTTATTAAAGAAGGCTGGGGTTCCTGTAGAGCATGGCATCAGCAAGGCCAAGGTTATAGGTTTGTTTCCCAGGGATGCATTAAATAACATGTATTTAATATTTAGGATTTATTAAGTGCATATATGTAAATTGATGGAAAACAGGAAGTTCATTCATTCATCATATGCGCTGAATGATCAGATCGGAGTCAGACCTCACCTGGTCTACTGTGTACTGCACACCTCTCTGTATGAAGAATCTATGAGATGAGATAGATTCAGACAGTTAATACTCACGCGGCCAAGTCACTGAGTGAGATTCACAATGACAGCTGCAGATAACAACCTTTACCCAATCAGCTGGAGAAAAATAAAAAGTGAGAGAGACAGAGACATTTTGTAGTCTAGCAATGTGTTTAGTTTTGTGAACAAAAATACATCTGTCCAACAGTAATCAGTGCTGATTATTATTATTATTAAAAAGTAGAATATGCAGTTCTGTTTGTGAATATCTAGTTTGCCTCAAACCGAATGCTTTAAATGATTTAAAGCAACAAAACAGTTTTGTCCAGCACTAACCCAGTGCCTTTTAAACTGCTGGATGGTCACGTTTCATGTTTATTTGTATAGAGCTTTTTCAATATAGAAATAGTTGCAAAGCAACTTTACAGAAAATGGACATTTCTACATTATATTTAGTGGTGTTGGATTACAGTGCTGCAATCTGATTGGAGATTGTGATTTTCAAAAATAATTTCCAGTTTGATGTCATGCAGAAAGAAACCTCAAGCTAAGTTCAGCCTGAGATTGGCATGGCGTCTTCTGCTTGGCCTCGGAGACCGGTAAGTCATTAACCTTAAACTCATGAAGAGTTAATTAACCAGCATGGGCAGCGAGTCAGCTAAGCACAGCTGCAGGCGTTGCGATCCAATTGCTTTATTAAAGAAGGCTGGGGTTCCTGTAGAGCATGGCATCAGCAAGGCCAAGGTTATAGGTTTGTTTCCCAGGGATGCACTAAATAACATGTATTTAATACTTAGGATTTATTAAGTGCATATATGTAAATTGATGGAAAACAGGAAGAGTTGATGGATGGGACAGATAAGCCTGCTTGTGGGATCCAGTAGTGGAAGAATGTCCAATCCAGTCAACATGAGTCTAGTTGTTTAATGATCTAGATCAAGGCTACATTCACACAGTCTTGAAATGTCCTGTTCATACCACAGCTTTCAATAGAGGCTTGAATACTGTCTGTTTGAACATGCAACTGAAGTCAACCCCGTCTTTTGTTTGTGACTTTCACCTGTAACTAGCGACAGTGACTAAAGGAAAATCAAAGATGGTGATGTTCAAAACTGTGAAGTCTTATAGCATTTGACATGACAAAAGTTCAACTGAGGCACGGTTTCATCTGTCAAGATCTAATTAAAGAACGGCAGCTATTATACCTCCGTAAAGAGCAAGGCATTTGAGTCAGATGCAGACCACAAAACTGTCTGGAGCAGCTCTGCTGGAATAGTGACTGGATTTAAGCCTTCAGATGAAACCAGTCTTACACATATAAGTCTTACACATATAAAACCTGCAAGATGCATATGTGCAGTGCAGATCAGCTGTGTGACATGACACACAACTGTTTGTCCAGTACGGTTCCACACAACAGGGCTTCCCTGACAATAGAGTTGTGAGCCTTGAAAATTTATTTGCATCCGACAGCTTCGGCAGCTGACTTGCTTCGCTGCTCTATCAGGCAGTGTTGCTTCTAAAATTGATCAGATGAAGGCATCTTAGTCGACAGGATGTGACACGATCATTAAATTCAGACATGCCTTGCTGGCTTCCTCCCTTTCTTATAGCATTTGACATGACAAAAGTTCAACTGAGGCGCGGTTTCATCCGTCAAGATCTAATTAAAGAACGGCAGCTATTATACCTCCGTAAAGAGCAAGGCATTTGAGTCAGATGCAGACCACAAAACTGTCTGGAGCAGCTCTGCTGGAATAGTGACTGGATTTAAGCCTTCAGATGAAACCAGGCCCATATCTGCATCCTTGTAAGTCTTACACATATAAAACCTGCAAGATGCATATGTGCAGTGCAGATCAGCTGTGTGACATGACACACAACTGTTTGTCCAGTACGGTTCCACACAACAGGGCTTCCCTGACAATAGAGTTGTGAGCCTTGAAAATTTATTTGCATCCGACAGCTTCGGCAGCTGACTTGCTTCGCTGCTCTATCAGGCAGTGTTGCTTCTAAAATTGATCAGATGAAGGCATCTTAGTCGACAGGATGTGACACGATCATTAAATTCAGACATGCCTTGCTGGCTTCCTCCCTCTCTGTGCTGCCCATGGAGCCCACGGCATTTGTCAGCTTTTGGACGCAGCCTTTAAATCAGCTGGTTTAAGAGTGTTCGATTAGGGTTGGATCTGAACTTTGCAGTAGATCTGCAGGAAAGAAAGGATCGGGCACCCCTGTGGCTTAAAAACCGAGGGAGATTTTGAATCCAAAAACAAAAGGTAAACTGCTAAAAAAAAAAGGAGGTCAGTATGGTAGCAAAAAAGAGCAGCACCTTATTAGTGACTTTGTGAATTCCCTAGTGAGGAAATTAAGAGATTGGCAAAAAGAGCCTCGTGTTCTAGGATAATTTTAAACGTACAAAGTACATTTTTCTGTAGCACCTTTAAATGATTAATTTTCTAGAAATCTCATATTTGAATAGCAATACACCAGATGCCTAGATGAGAAGAATGGAAGTGGCATTACCTTATCGGTTTGGAGGTCAGCATGGTAGCAAAAAAGGGCAGCACCTTATTAGTGACTTTGTGAATTCCCTAGTGAGGAAATTAAGAGATTGGCAAAAAGAGCCTCGTGTTCTAGGATAATTTTAAACGTACAAAGTACATTTTTCTGTAGCACCTTTAAATGATTAATTTTCTAGAAATCTCATATTTGAATAGCAATACACAAGATGCCTAGATGAGAAGAATGGAAGTGGCATTACCTTATCGGTTTTCAAAGACCACCATTCATTGTTTAGAAATATGTATCATGCAAATTGCATTCAAAAACATCAAAGAATATGTTAGACTCATGCTTTTAAAGTCCACATTCATCACAGGCAGATGTATTTTTGAGCAGTATTACTGCAAATGCTTTGTTTTCCATTTGCATATAATGACACTATTTATATTCCAAAATACTCACTGTGCTGTTTCTTTTTTTAGGATTCAGAAACTTCTGTGTGTTTGCTATTGCATTAGGAACTAGCATTCACCAGCAGTCAGAGTTTGTTTTTGAAATTCTAATCATAAACTTCTTACATAAAGTTGTGCCAGTTAAATGCCATAAGCGCTTAAAAAGCCATAAAAGCAATGTAGGATTAATACAATCCTGATGTTTATGAAACATCCTAGAGAATAAATAGATGATCTGTGCCTGATTGCAGATTTAACACAGAACCAGGAAAACAGCTTTACATCAATCATTTTTTTTCAGCTCGTGGTTTATGAGAACAATATTTTCCTATGCAGAGCAATGGTCTGTGGCCCTCTGACGAGACAATGGAACAATTAGAAGAGGCCATGTTCCAAAAACATTTGTATTGCATTTGTATCAAGTGTATTGTAATTACCTTTCAATTGACTTTTCTTCCTGAAAGGAGGAACCCATGTTGATAAATTCAGAAGGATCTTTTTCAGCTAACAAGACTGTGTTTGATGAATAATATAAAGGTTCTATTCATTTTCTCAATAGAGAAATTTTTTTTTTAACAAGAATGTATAAGCTTTTCAGGACAGACAATGAGATTTCAGGAAAAAAGAAAAGAAAAGAAAAATCAGGTTTAACAGCCCAATTACTGCTGAAGAACGTGAAGGACCACACTACTTATGAATCATGAAGATCCACCAATCAGAGAACTCACTGTTACTATGGAAACAGAAATTGTTAAATCAGAAAAGAGCTTAGTGATGATTTCAAACTCCCACGAAGCATTTCAAATGACGTAATCAAGTTTCCTAATGCTATTAATTGCAATATAATTAATATTATATAATATATAATATAATTGCAAAATATTAATAGATTTTGCTTTACACTATTCACTACTTTGATCTTTCCTTTCTTCTGCATATTCTATAGATAGATAGATAGATAGATAGAAACTTTATGTTGAAGTTTTTTTTTATCCCTATGGAGAACATGATTGTGAATAACTTGGAAGCAAGACTGCTAAAAAAAAAGTGGGCAGCTGCTCTCAATTAGTGACCTGCAGGTCCTCTCCTGGTTCATCTTCATTCTTCTTTTCTCCATGTGACCTCAATAACCTTAACGTTTTCTCTAACTTTTGTCTTTTTAAGCCACAACCCCCTCTGTCGCTTTACTTAATTATTTTTTCGTGGACTGCCATGCAATGCCTCTATCTTTAATTACAATCACATATGAAGATGGGGTGGGGGAGGATAAGGCAGAGGAAGTGAGAGAGGAGCTATACACTACTTTGATCTTTCCTTTTTTCTGCATTGCCTTGTCTGTTGGAAATAAAAAAAATTATAGATTAGTGGTTTCTCAAAGCTGTGCTTCTGTACATACACTATAGAAAATGTTACCATGTTACTGGAACTGGGTCCGTGATAGTACTCCTCTGTAATGTAATGTGTGATGCTGTGATTATACAGTATGATTGTGATAAGTGACAGTTGTTGCAACTAATGCTAGGATTGAGCAATATTGTAATGTTGTTACTGGGTGGTGCCTCGTATGTGATTTTAAGACGTTGTGATTTTAGGTATTATATTTGTCTGATGCTGGTGTTCTGGTCTCCTGGGGCCAGTTGCACCAGCTGTGCATTAGTTACAACTTAGCCTAGTTTTGACGTAAATGGGCACTAAGCTACAACATATGCACTACTAAATTTTTCTTTCCATTGCACCATTACACTTAGTTGAAGCATAACTCTACATATAAACAAAATATTTATGGAAGCGTCTGGTCAGGAGTAACAGTTGGAATAAAATAGCCGACTGAGCGAACTGCATCAATATAATTTACACTCACGTACATATTAAGAGAGAGAACAATATGTCAATAAACTTTTTTTTTTTTTTTTAGCACTTCTTCAACACCCCATACAGCGCTCCTCTGTGTGCTTCGATCTGTGTTTGCATATCAAATGAAATAAATATGTTAAATAATACATGTTAAATGAAGGATAAATTTGCTATGATTGTGTGATGTGAATGAGCTATACTGCAATGTGATTATATGTTGTTGTGATTGTGTGATGCTGGGGTTTTTCTGGGATGTTGTGAATGCAATTATATGATTAAATTGTGTGGTATAGCAATCCTATATTGCAGTGATTGTGTTGTGTGGTGATTGTGTGACGATGAGAGTTGATCTGATGGGTGTGGCTCTTGGCTGGCTGCTCTGTTGTTCTCTAATATCCTGCATTTCAGTCCCGCTGTTTGATATCTAGCTCCCAACTGTTCTCTCTGCTGAGGGTGTGTGGAGGGATTCGTGTGAGCGTGTGCATGTGTGTGCGCATAACTGTCTGCTAAAGGAATGATGAAGGGGATTTGACCATATGTGCATGTTTGTATGTATGGGTGTTATGTGTCTGTTCTGCTGTCTGTAGTAACATGATGTGTATGTAACACATCATAACCATCAAGTCAATAACAGCTGGTCTGTAGATGGCCACAGATGGACAGAGAGCATGCACATCCCCCCAATCACACTCTCTCTTTCTCACACACACACACACACACACACACACTGGCCTGTTTCCCTGGTGACTAGCAGGCAGGTGCAGCTTCTGCCAGATTTAAACTTTTGCTGTGGAATTGCAGCAAAATTCCTTGTGCTTTTTTGCCAAACTCACAGCCAGACACTACTGGTCCTTCTCAGTTAGTGAGCCATCTTAAGCCTCTAATTAAAAAATAACCATAATAATCACCATCATAATCTTCATTATCTCCCTGTCTCTCATTAAAGGACTTGTGTCCAGTGGCTAGTGGATAACCTGCATGTAGGACACTATCTATCTATCTATCTATCTATCTATCTATCTATCTATCTATCTATCTATCTATCTATCTATCTATCTATCTATCTATCTATCTATCTATCTATCTATCTATCTATCTATCTATCTATCTACTACATTCATTAGTAGATTATTCAGGGTGCAAAACTAAACCTGACAAAGCATTTAATTCTACATCGCCATTTCAAGTAAGCATGCACAGCATTTCAATCCTGAGTCTTGCCATTGCACAACATGAGATAATATAGACAGCAATATACTTATGTCAAAAGCATAATTTGATTTTTCAGTCAAGGATTCAGATCTTTAATGCAATGCAACAGCTTGCATGTAAATCTGAAGGCACTAATGTTAATTATTCCATTCTAGCCAGCAGACTGCAGCAGAAAGGACAGTTGCTTGAGCATAATTTGCATACAGTTAAGCTTTGCCCTATGCTCCTTAGTTGAGTCAGTCCTTTATATTTTAAAACTGATCATTAATGAAGCTGTCTTAAGAGGAAGGTGAGTGTGAAGGTGTGATGGTATGTCCATTGGAGCTGCCCTCAGTCAATACGCTACTGCCAGATTATCTGATTAAGTCAATAAACAAAATCTTGTTTTTAGTTTAGTATATAATGCTTCTTGCATGTTTAATAAGCACAGTAATGTGAGCAGGCAGGGGTTGGGCTTGAATTGGTAGCTGCAGGCTAGCTGGAAGTGATAATGTACAACTCTGGCAGACTTGTAGACACTCCAGTGGATTAGTGTCATTATATATTACACTAAGCCTTTATATTTTAAAACTGATCATTAATGAAGCTGTCTTGAGAGGAAGGTGAGTGTGAAGGTGTGATGGTGTGATTGGAGCTGCCCTCAGTCAATACGCTACTGCCAGATTATCTGATTAAGTCAATAAACAAAATCTTGTTTTTAGTTTAGTATATAATGCTTCTTGCATGTTTAATAAGCACAGTAATGTGAGCAGGCAGGGGTTGGGCTTGAATTGGTAGCTGCAGGCTAGCTGGAAGTGATAATGTACAACTCTGGCAGACTTGTAGACACTCCAGTGGATTAGTGTCATTATATATTACACTAAAAAGTTCAGAATACAAGGTTTTTCTAGGCCGCTAATATGAGTAATATGGGTAGACTTGCATCTATCTATCTATCTATCTATCTATCTATCTATCTATCTATCTATCTATCTATCTATCTATCTATCTATCTATCTATCTATCTATCTATCTATCTATCTATCTATCTATCTATCTATCTATCTATCTACCTACCTACCAGCAGTTCAGTATGTTTACTAACATCATGATGACTCAAGTTCAATGTCAATCTGTCTGTCTGTCTGTCTGTCATTGTTCTGTGTGTGTGTGTGTGGCAGTTCAGTATGTTTACTAACATCATGATGACTCAAGTTCAATGTCAGTCTGTCTGTCTGTCTGTCTGTCATTGTTCTGTGTGTGTGTGTGTGTGTGTGTGTGTGTAGCAATCTATCCGTCTGGTTGTCTGTCTGTCATTCTATCGCTCTGTCTGTCTGTATGGCTGTTGTTCTGTCTGTCATTCTGTCTCTCTGTTTATGCTATTGTTCTATGTGTCTGTCTGTGATTCTGTTATTGCCTCTGTCTGTCTGTCTGTCATTGTATCGTTCTGTCTGTCTGTCTGTACACTCTAAAAAATGCTGGGTTAAATGTAACCCAGCACTCGGTTAAAAAGGGACAAACCCAGCTATTGGGTTATTTTGACCAATAGCTGGGTTTGTCCCTTTTTAACCCAGCGCTGGGTTATATTTAACCCAACATTTTTTAGAGTGCAGGCTAGAAGGGTCTTGTAAATGGAAATAAACCTAAATATATAATATTATACTATCATTTTGTATTCATCAAACAATATGTATGTTAAATGTCAAAGAAATCATGATATTATCCAAGTAAATGTTCAAAAATTCATAAATCCTTTGTGGGAGTATGTATTTCTTTTAAGCAAATCTGATTCTGATTCTGAATACAGCATGTTTCGTTTAGTCACATAATTTCACTTCGGTTCATTTGAAAGGCATCCTCTGACACAGAAATAGAACCAAGAAATAAAATAATAAAGTGGCTTGCTGGTTAAGCACCTTAAGTAACTGATAAGTAGCACTTACTCAGTTTGCTGATTAATGATATGCTTGTTAATTGGGAACGGCTGTGGGTTGGAGAGGCCGGTGGTCTGAATTACAGCCAAGCTGCTGGGCAGACGCATTACTTCAACTCTCCCTTAAGTACTCTTACTCCTTCTCACTCACTCACTCTTCTTTTCAGGTCTGGCGAGATTGGTGTCTGACAACTAGGTGCACAAGGAAAGACTGGCTTCCCTTGAGCTAATACTGCTAAAAGCCCTGAAAGGCAAGTGGCATCGGCTCTTAGCTTCTGTGTGGAGTAAAAGCACAAATAAAGCATGTCACTGAAGATCAGCTTGGTGCAGCTATATTTCCATTTTTAATCTCGGTGGAGTTGATATTCAGAAAAATACAAACTTTAAGCAACAACAATCCCACATGAAGAAATTTTGTCAATAGCTTTTTTCTTCATTATTTACTTTTCGGTTCTTATTTTTCTGGAATATTGCACTGATTATTAAAAATGATTTGTGGACATTGTTATTTTTCAAGGCATGTGCTCTTCTAATCTTGAATGAAAGGAATAAACCCTTCAGCAAACTGTCACTCGATTGCAGCAGTTAGCAAACAACAGTGATCCAAACAGTTCCCAATGGAGAAAAAAGTCCCGCCCTACATTTTTCTCATTCCAGAAGCTATTTTACTCAAATATAGAGACGACGCTTGTAGTTTCCATTTAATGCAAACATCAAGAAAATTTGAGACTTTGTCATGTACCTGTGAACAAAACTGTGGCTCAAAAAAAAAAGGTCAATATTTAAAAAGCTTCAATATTTTACACAGTTTCTTTCGAATTTGTTCAGGAACTGAAAACTGTTGTTAACATTATAATTACTACATCAGCTAAAGTCGATCAGCAGCAATCATGTTCTTTCTATTGTTTTGGAGTAAATGCAAGCATTTCCCAGTCCCATCTGTTTTAGCACACGTCTTAACAAACCCAATCAGCATCTTCTGTAATGCAATTCACATTAGACAGGAAAACTAATTAAATTCGGCAAAGACAGCCAGTTCTTGCTGTTACGCATATGAGAACAAATGACATGTGTGTTTTAAGCTACAGTAAGAAGAAGACATATACAACTTAATTTAAGAGTGCATATTTTTATATAATACTTAAATGAGGTAAAATAAATATATTTGGCTTTCTGTTCAAAATGGAGACTTAACTCAAACTCAGACCCAAACTCTACATTTCTCCCATGTTCAACGATACACTTCTTCACTTTGTCACCCCAAATTTTAATTGTTAAACAAAATAAGTACATCATAAAAGCATTTTCTAAACAGTGTTTTGCCTTAACCTTAATCAAAAGTTATGTAGTGTAACTTTAATAAAGATTATAATATTTAAAACAGATTTTAGGTAGAGTCACAGGCGTGTGGCAAGCGACAGTTTATATACCCACAAGTTGAATTGTGATTGACAGGAATAGATAAACACATTCCTCCTGTCTTTCATGTCGAACTCCATTATTTGTAGTTAGAGGACTATGGTAGCTTTGAGGAAAGTGAAATGGAAATAAAAATGAAAGAACTGGGGGAAACAGGTAAAACTACAGGATATTATTTTTTTTAAAGCATCATGGGAACCATTGTTTCAGTTTGGCTTTTGAAGTCAAATCCCGGCCAACTCTTTCTAACAGCATGTGCATGCATTAAGATGTTTTTGAGTGAATTCTCCTGAGTTTTCCTATCTTTATTCTGTATTTATTATTTTATTTTGAGGATGCCATGTAACAGAGGCTGCATGGGTTGCTTTAACAGGATTAAACTCCAACACCTCCAGGCGAGGTGTGCTCATCGCACAATTTGTGTGAGCGTTTGCAGTTTCCGTTTCGCTGCCAGACTGGCTGAACAAATCTGAGTTTAACACAATCAGGGTGCAATGTTTTCCTTAACAGTGTATTTTAAACGATTTTTTAGGATTCATATTGTGGGATACCTCTTTAACTGCTTGACTTATGGCTTATTTGATTAGTCTAGATATACAGATGTTGCCCATGGGCACTATATTTGTTGATACTGTACTATCTTAACAGCAGTTTGAAGTGTGAAATACTTACAAGACGGTAAAATGTGTCTTCATCAGTTCCCTTCTTAGTGTCATGGTACACTGCTGGAAGGAACAATGGAGACATGGATAACATAAATGGTATTTAATAAGAGAATCACAGGGGTAAATCCACAACAGGAACATGGGTAAACACACATAATCCAACAAGTAGACCCGACAAACACAGACTGCACAGACTGGGGCTAAATACACAGCTAAATACACAGGATAAC
Organism: Sinocyclocheilus grahami; assembly: GCF_001515645.1. Taxonomy (NCBI): domain Eukaryota; kingdom Metazoa; phylum Chordata; class Actinopteri; order Cypriniformes; family Cyprinidae; genus Sinocyclocheilus; species Sinocyclocheilus grahami. Next base: position 50,152 of record NW_015506685.1, read on the forward strand.
GAGGAACCAGACAGGGTTGCCAGGTTTTCACAAGAAAAGCTGCCCAATCGCTATTCAAAACTAGCCTAAAACTAGCCCAATGGCGTTTTGAGAGGGTTCCCAGTTAAAAATTACGTTCCGGGGGATAAAATACACATTTTTTTGGCGGGGTTCCCCTGCTAAAATCTGCATTTCAGGGGATAAATATCATGTTATTGGAGTCGCTTCAACCCGCGGACATGAAAAACAAACCGCGGCAACAGTGTTAAAGTAGCCCAATTCAGCGGGAAAAACGCGGACTTGGCAACACTGGGACCAGACGAGACACACCTGACATCCATGAACAATCAACGTGAGGGAGAAACTGGGCCATAGGGAGCAAATGTCTGACATTTCGCCCCCTCCCGGAAGGCGCGTCCTTGCGCCGCAGCAACAACAGAGGGAGGGAACTTGGGAGGAGGCTCAGGAGGAGGACGGACACCAGGGAGGAGGCCGGCAGACAGAGTCCAGGGAGGTGACAAAGGAGGGAGGAGCCAGGGCAGAGACAGGAGGGACTTGGAGCAGGCAGTGCCAGGTGGGACCCAGGGCACAGCCGAAACATCAACCCACGGTGGAGCCGACGGAGGGAGGAGCCATGGTGGAGGAAGGGCTGACGACTCCAGGGGGCCGACCAATGGCGGCGGAGCAGGTGGCAGAGGAGCCCGAGGTGGAGACAGAGAGCCAATGGGCCAAGGCGACACTGAGGATCCAGAGGGCCAAGGCGGAACACATGGCTCAGGCGACCGATATGGAGGCGGAGATCCAGAAGGCCGCAGTGCAGCCATAGTGACAGAGGACCAAGGAGGAGCCGAAGGGAAGGAGGAGCCTGACAGAGCCAGAGGGACGAGGCGCAGCCGGAGGAGTGGAGTCCCGAGGCGACAGATGGTCGATGACAGACCAAGGCGGAGCCGGAGGAACGAGGGAGCCCGGTGGAGCCAGTGGACTGATGGTGGCAGAGAAGAGGCATGGTGGAGCCGACGGGTCGATGGGCCGTGGCGGATTCGTGGGACCCAGGCCACAGCCATGATAATGACCCACTGTGGAGCCGATGGAGGGAGGAGCCATGGAGGAGGAAGGGCTGACGACTCCAGGGGGCTAACCGACTGCGGCAGAGCAGGTGGTGGAGGAGCCCGAGGCGGAGAGCCGATGAGCCAGGGTGACTGGGAGGATCCGGAGGGCCAAGGCAGAGCAGATGGCGCCGGCGACCGAGGCGGAGGCGGGGGACCAGAAGGCCACGGTGGAGCCGGAGCAACAGAGGACTGAGGAGGAGCCGAAGGGAAGGAGGGACGAGGTGCAGCCGGAGGAGTGGAGTCCCGAGGCGACGGATGGTTGACGACAGACCAAGGCGGAGCCGGAGGGATGAGGGCGCCCGGTGGAGCCAGTGGACTGATGGGCCACGGCGGAGAGGAGGGAGCTTGGAGCCATGGTGGAGCCGACGGGGTCTGGGATTCAGAGGCTGGAGGCAGAGATGGGGGATCCTCCAGCCTCGGTGATGTCATCTGGCAGACGCGCGGAGCTCGCACTGTACAGATGGGGGGTTGAGGGCGAGCAGAGGGGCTGCCAGACGACAGCGGTGGAGGAGGCAGGAGCGGGTGGGTGGGCGGCTTTTTGTGAGCCTCCGGGCTAAACTCAGGAACAGGAGCCCTGTCAGCCTTCCACATTCCCAGATCCATTAATTGCTCACCCACGGGGTCTGGGATTCAGAGGCTGGAGGCAGAGATGGGGGATCCTCCAGCCTCGGTGATGTCGTCTGGCAGACGCGCGGAGCTCGCACTGTACAGATGGGGGGTTGAGGACGAGCAGAGGGGCTGCCAGACGACAGCGGTGGAGGAGGCAGGAGCGGGTGGGTGGGCGGCTTTTTGTGAGCCTCCGGGCTAAACTCAGGAACAGGAGCCCTGTCAGCCTTCCACATTCCCAGATCCATTAATTGCTCACCCTCAGCCACGGTGAAGGGTGCGGAGCTCCTCTCCGCGCTCTCACTGTCCATGACGATGTCCCCCATGGCGAGCTCTGTAGCTGGCTCTCGCACCTGGTCTGACGTCACAGGCTCGGGCTCCGGGGAGATCCTCAGCACTGTCGCTCTCTCTGGCGATGGCTCATCAGTCGCAGCGAGCTCTGGCTCTCCGTCATCAGTGGGCTCGGGCTGAAGCTCCGCGCAGCTGGGAGATGGTGGGCTGGGCTCTGGGTCTGGCTGTGTTCTGGATCTGAGATAGATGCTTTCCAGACACCGGATGATAGCTTCTCTCCAGCTTAGTTCAGTGGTGTCTGGGAGGTCGACGGGGCTGTGGTAATTCAGAAAAGTGAGAACTCAACCTCATACTCTAACAGGGAAAGGTCCTTGTGTGCTAGGTTGGTGAATTTGGCAGCAAGCGGATCCATGAGGAACTATGGAAACAAAAAACACTGAATAAAACAAGGAAACAAAACGGAGGGGGAACACAAAGTAATACTGTTTGTTGTTCGGGTCTTCTGTCATGATACGCTGCTGGAAGGAACGATGGAGACGTGGATAACATAAACTGTATTTTTATAAGAGAATCTCAGGGTTAATAAATCCACAACAGGAACAGGGTAAACACATGTAATCCAACAAGTAGACCCGACAAGCACAGACTGGATGTAAATACACAGGATAACGAGGGACCAGACAAGACACACCTGACATCAATGAAGAATCAACGTGAGGGAGAAACTGGGTCACAGGGAGCACATGTCTGACACCTAGCTGCTCTGTACTTAAAAGAGGGTACGCTCCTCTGCATGCATTGAATCTATTACAATCTGCATGGATTTAATACAGTTAACCAGGATCATTTCAAATGCTCTAACGCACTACATCTGTGGAAATGAAAATTAATTTGGTGGCCCATTTTACGGTGCTCACACACATATTGGCAATGTTTAGAATCAAATTTTAGTATACTGTGTACTGCAGTGTTATTTTAGTATCATTAAGATACTATTTTTGTTATCATTACTTTTATTATTATTGATATTACTGTTGCCGTCATCACAAGGTATTATTATCATCACCATCTTTAGTATTATTATTATTATTATGCATGCTAGTATTACTTGAATACTATACTATTATTGTCAGATGGTCATCACTGTTTATTTTCATTGCTGTTATTATCATTGCTGTTTAATTGCTGTTTTTGTGTTTTGTGTTCACCGTATGTTGTATGTTTTGCACTATTTTTGTTTTTATTAATATTTTTATTCAGTTTTTATTTTTATAGTTTCTATTTTAATTTTAATTTTAGTTTTGTTATGTGTTTTGTCATTTAGTTTTTTCGTATACGTTTATAAACCTTTTATTCATTTCTATTTCAGTTTTAGTTTTAGTTGTTTTAGCACACCAAGTTAAATACAATTTTAATGAATTTCATTTGAAATTAAATTATGCCTTGGCAACTAGCTGACATGAAAACATATATTTTTCCCCCGGTTATATTAAGTAACAAAAATTTTTCTTTTACTATACTTTTACTCAACTGTAGTGTACTGCACATTATAAATTGAAAACTGCATAGTGTTTTTTTTAAATAGTACAGTGCATTTTTACAAACAAATCTATGTAGTGTGCATGATATATCTCAAACTTAGCCAAACATTTCACATGATATGCTACACAGTGGCATTTAGTTTTCATCTAGGAAACACAAAGTGGTTATGTTTTATAATCCTATTTTGTGTGTGTGTGTGTGTGTGTGTGTGTGTGTGTGTGTGTATGTGTGTGTGTGTGTGTGTGTGTTTTTAAAATTGTTTTTTAACTTTTGTCATTCTAATCCGATAATAATTGAAGAGACCGGTCACATTTTATAATTTCTGGTTCACTTTTCACACTGAAATGGAAGGTCATGTTGCATAACGGGATATTTATTGTGTGTGCATTTGCTGAATACTGCACATTGTTGCTAATGTAGTAAGTTATCTCATCTGTGTATCTATGAATACAGAAAAATGGTATGTATGCAGTATTTATAGTGCAAAAATAGCATGCATAGTATGTTGATATGCTATAGCTGACATTTCCATTCTCTTCTCCTGTCTCTTTTTTCCTCTCTCTGTCTCCATCTGTTCCCGCTGCAACTTACCGGATTCATTATTTAGATTGAATCACTGGTCAGGCAGTTCCCATGGCAAGCATTCAAGTTAGCATGGTGCTAAAATTGCCCGCTGCTGTATACACGTGTCCGGTCTGCTCATGTAAATGAGATTGCTCACTATATATAAAAGGCTAGCTTGCCCAATGCCCAACCATGTTGACCAACAGAAAGCTGCTTGGTTGGTATGCTTCCTATATTGCTAGTTGCTACAATATTGACAATAGACAATGGACTTTTTTTGCCAATAAACCTTTGTAAAGGTGGTCCATGCGACTTGTCCTATATTCCAGATCTTCTGAAGTCATAGGAAAGCTTTGTATGAAGAACAGCCTAGTCTGACTTTCGGTATTATCACACACAATAGGTTATCTGCCTCATCATAGTTGTCTTTTGGCACCCTGAGTATGATTAGCTATTTAGTCAACTATTTAAAATACATTCTAAAGAAAATAAAACTCATTTCTGTAGTCTATTTGAATGTAAATCGTGGTAGGTTTAGGGTTGGGGTAGGTGTAGAGGTTAATAAAACACAATCTAATAGGTAGAAAATAAAATGCATTGTTAGCTTCCGGTTTTAGCGGTATACCACAATCCGCCATGTTTATTTTCATGCTAGAGCATTTAAAAACAGTGTTCAAGTAACAAATGTCTTCTTATTAGAGCTACCGGAATTATTAATTCAAGAGCAGTGAGTGATTTTCTGTTTTTATTTTATTGTTTGTGTCATATTAACAGCATAGACAGCAGTAGGTACTGTATATTACGCTGCTGTCATCTAATATAAACATGCAAGCGATTTCTTTCCCAGCTGTTTACCTTCACAGACATAACCGACTGTTTTTGTAGCTTATGTGTGTTTTTAACATAAACTTGTGAGTATTTTTCCGTTTAAGCGCAATGAGACATGAAAGAGAATTTTAGGACTTACATGCCCTCTGACAGCTGCTTTCTGTGCGTGTGCCCCGAATGTGTGGCTTAGAAAACCCTATATCATAAGTTTAAACTGATATGGCTTTAAAACACATGATTGCAGCACAATAGACATGATAATCAAAATCAAACAGATGTTTTTTGGCAGAGTATCTGAGGTGTAAAGGTGTAAAGAGCTGTAAAGGCACAGCCCTATTCTGGAAAACTGGGCGGGAGCAAAATGCTTTTGCATTTAAAGATACTTTCATAAAAACAACGTGTTTCTGCTTACATTTCAAAATGATACAGTAAATGATCTGTGGAGTATTTTCAGCTGAAACCTCACAGACACATTCTGGGGACACCTGAGACATCTTGTAAAAAGGGTGCCCTTAATAATAGGTGCCCTTTAAAGTTAAAACTATTATTGTTACAAACCAGTGTATTTATACTTATGATAAAAATTTAAAGAATATGAAAATAAACACCGGTCTGCAATGTAAAGACCGCCACACACATTGAGATAAAATAAGTAATTTCAGCTCAAAGTAACAGCTCCTGTGTTTATTAATTTGTCAACGACCCACTGATTGCTCACTATACATTTGAAATGCCACATTTGCACTTGAGGGTATAATTGCAAAACAATTTTCTTCTACAAACTCTCAGAGTTGTAATTCAATTGGCCAATCTGCGTCAAAACATTAGAATGTAATCCACCTGCTATGCTCATCATCTATCATATTCCAGCCTTTCATCCCCTCACACAGTCTGTTGAATATTTATGAGTTTGCGACGTCACGGGAGCGCTGAGCAGCGCGTGAAAAGCGGGATGTGAGGGAGGGAGCATGCGGGGAGCGCGAGAGAAGAACGCTGCCATGCAAAGCGTCGCTTGACAGCGTCTTTTTCACTTCCACCTGCGTTCGTCGCATAAAGATTGTGGATTTCATCTGAAAAAGCGTCCTACTTCGATCCCGAGCGCGATGCATCTTTGCTTTAACAGATAGACGGAGTCCCGCGAAGGATGATGCCCACGGAGGATCGTTGTTTGACATGCACTGACATTTAAAATGAGCCTTCTGAACTGTGCACATCTCCTGCTCTTCGACTCCTGAGTGCACAGCGTGATTAAACGCGTGCTTTTAATCGGAGCGTAATCTCCGTAGGCTGCTCTGACACATTTCAAAACGTTTGTTATGGGGTCAACGCAGGAACCCGAGGCGGTGGGATTTGATTGCGACCTCTATTAGGTGTTCTCGCTTATATATCGTATATGCATCATCGTTTATGCTCGCTGATCAGCTGTTAGGCTTGTGAAACTGCGGCGCGCGCGGGTTGTTGTGCGTGGTGCTGAAAGGACAGCTCCCTCCACAGCGGATCATATGGATCAATATTAGGGGTCTGGCAGTGTCGCTCTCGGGCTTTAATGGCTGTGGCACGCAAGATCAAAACTCTGCTGACGGTCAACATTCTGGTGTTCGTCGGGATCATCTTGTTCTCCGTCTACTGCAGGATCCAGGACCGATCCGAAGAGCTCGTGCAGATCGGGAGGCTCTCGGATCAGAGACTGCGAGGCAGGAATGCCAAAGTTACGAACTCCATGGACAGACAGTCCATTCTCAAAAGGCTCGAGCGACTAGAAGATGTGGTCTATAACCAGTTAAATGGTATGTGGGCTTTAAGCATCTTTGACGTTCACAGGCATTATATAATGCATGACAGATCAGTGTTTTATGGGCATTTGGATATGATTTCATCTAGTTTCACACTTTGGATTTTACTGAGATTGTCATTGTCTAATGCTTTAACACATGTCAAGCATCCAGGCAATAAACATGTCAAGAAGAGCAAGATAGGATTAGGTGCGCTTAATACTAATTTGACCTATCAAAATATATCAATCAAACGGATTAAATGTAATGATTTGTTAAGCGTTATATGGTTTCATAACGTTATTGATGAACTATTAAGTGCTGTCAGAGAAATTAGAGAAAGGACAGTATAATAGCAATGCCTGATTGTAACAGTGTAATGCATTTGTCCTGGGTCTCTAATTTGAGGGTGTTGGTCTGAAAGTTTTGTTACATTATGAAAACAAAGTATGCATTGTCATGTCTTTCCACATGTGTATTAATTCTTTGAGTCAGTTGAATTAATATCAAATTAATGTGCAATGTTACATGCTTGTTGAATACTTGTGAACTTGTAGACATCATTTAATAAGTAGAAGAGAATCGTTTTTATCTATAGGCTGTTTCCTTGTTTTTACAAGCAAAATATAATGCAAGAAATGGCAGCAGTGAATCATAATTAAAGCAATTAAATATCGCAATTGTTTGGTTGGAAAGAAAATGCATGTTCACATAAAATCAACATATATTTCCACAGAATTTTACGTGCTGTCATTCAACAAATGGTCATATTTTTGGCTAATTTGATCACGCAATTTGATCACGCTTTCGGCTGCCAATACGCATGTCAGATTTGTTTAGTACGTTTTACCATTTTTAAGTCTATTCCACAAAGTCCCAAAGATTTTTAGCTCAAAATCAGTGCAGAAAATAATCAGCAGCTTCTATCCGGGCCTGTAAAAAGAAATCTAGCTTCCCATGCACTCGTCCTTGCCTTAACCACACTTGTGCTCCCTCTTCTGAGTTCTTTTCTTAGAATATTAGAGCCCATTTCTTCAATCATTATGTTCCTACTAGACCATAGAACATTTTCATCTGGAGAACATGTGAAGGTCATAGTTCACGTGATGTGCTATCTTTCCTTTAAATGTCTGTTAGAAGACCTCACGCTCCCTGTTTGCTTTTCTTAGTGCATCTGTTTGATCTGATTGTTATTCTGTAAGACCAGCACCATTTGTGTATGAAGGGGGTCACTCTGTCAGTTTGAATTATCCTTCTTGCATTTGGAAGAAAGCCAAGAGGCACTGCTTCACAAAAAGCTCTCTAATGTGCCCTACTGATTGAGAGGGCTTTCATTCTGCACAAGAGCCACCACATATTTCCCCCGGAGGCTTTTCCACTCTGTAGAATTCATCAGTCTGTCACAAATCTTCTTGATGTTGAGGCCGTTATAAATTTTATTTCGCCACATATTTATCTGATGCACATGAAACTTGTACTTGGCACTCGCCAATTGTATGTGATATTGAGACTGGAATTGGTTTTTCCTTGAGCTTTTCACATTTCTGTTGCCGTTTTTGCTTCCAATGGTGGTTTGAGGTAATTGTCCATTTTTCAGTTGTTTATTGTCCTGAGAATGAGACCCAGAGGATTATGCCAAGGTCCAATTGCATTTCTAGGACACAGCAAGTTTTACAAGAAAGCAGTGATTGTTTGGTTGTTGATGGTGCCCTCGTCCCTTGAAAGATCATAGCAAATATGCTGTGAATGTTTGTATGACCATTACTTTGATGAATAATTTCCCAGAGAACATATAAAACATTATCACACACAATGATTCTGGTTGGAGATGGACAAATGAGTGGGCATCAGTGGTGGGCCTGGCAAAATTGCAGTTCAACTTGACAGCCAGTGATCACTATGCACTGTATTGCTTGCAGTATATACAACAAGGTGTGACCTGACTGAATGGACAATATTTAGACATGAATGGATGATCTTTACCACATCGTTTTAGACAAAAAAATGTTTTAACCTACAGTAATCATTAAAGTAAATAAACAAACAAACAAACTTTTTATTTTTTAAATTACAAGCACATTCCACCCTAGCTTGAATGGGCATGATGTCTGTGTATACATGCGATTTAAATGTTCTTTTCTCAGTCATTTAGAATTTAGATTTTTTTTTTCTCAGTAGCGTAAATATTCTTATATAGTCTCTCGTTTACTCTGGATTTACAGACAAGTTCATGGCCAGTTTGTACATGAGTTTGAGTATAGTTGAAAATTTGTTAAAAATGTACTCGCCCTCAGGCCATCCAAAATGTAGATGAGTTTGTTTCTTCATTGGAGCAGATTTTAATAAATTTAGCGTTACATCACTTGCTTACCAGTGGATCCTATTTAGTAAATGGGTGAACAACTTTAGTAAACAACTTTTCACTTAAGAAGAAGTTAACTGATGGACTGGAGTGGTGTGGATTACCTGTGGATTATTGTGAGGTTTTTATCAGCTGTTTGGACTCTCATTCTGACGGCACCCATTCACTGCAGAGGATCCATTGGTGAGTCACAGGAGTCAAATTAATTTCCAATGTACAAAGCTACACAGTACAGTAAACTACGACAGCATGGATTAAGGTAATCAGTGCAGGACGTGTAATGCCATTTACCATTTGGACAAACTTAACAAGTGAATTTAACAGTGAAAAGCAAAGTGCAAAGAGCCATTCAGGGACAGACAGTGGGTCATCTCTGACACAGTTGTTTAGAAATGCTGGATTATTGTGAAAAGACCCTTTATCTGAATGCTATTAAAAATGCAGAGCTATGAGAATGTGCAATTAGCCCCCTGATTAGGCAGCAGATCTACCGTGAGCATTATTGTTAAAGTGTGCTTAATTTCTACAACTGTAGTTCGGTTTTTCTCCGCAAACACAGATGCAGACTGAACAGATTCCTACCTTGGAAGTGATGTAAACCTACATTACCAATCAAAACTTTGGGTTAGGATAAGATTTTTTTATGTTTTTAAAAGAAGTCTCTTCTGCTCACCAAGTCTGCATTTATTTGATCAAAAATAAAGTAAAAACAGTAATATTGTGCAATATTATTAATGTAAAAATGTATTTTCTTTGAATACATTTTCCTTTAATTTTCAGCATCATTACTCCAGTCTTCAGTGTCACATCATTCTTCAGAAATCATTCTAATATATCAATTCGGTGCCCAAGAAACATTTCTTATTATTATCAATGTTGAAAACTGCTGCTTAATTTTGTGGAAACTTTGTCTTTTGAACTATCTATTTTTTAGAACAGCATTTATTTGACAATAGAAGTATTTATGTATTTATGTAAATATTAATAGTAATGTGCTATTACTTTCACTTTTGATCAGTTTAATGCATCCTTGCTGAATAAAAGTATTTATTTCTTTAAAAAATCTTACTGACCCAAAACTGAATGGTTTTCAAAACTTTTGATGCTAAAGATTCCCAAATATGATGTACTAAATGTATAAATGTGGTATTATAAAGATAGCACACTGTTTGCTAAATTACATCATTGACTTTTAAAAAGTTTCTAAATTTTTTGACATAGGTTTAAAATTTCTGTCTAATTTACTCACCCACGTTTTAACGACTTTCACGAATGAAAATGCTTAATTTTCAGCATCATTACTCCAGTCTTCAGTGTCACATCATTCTTCAGAAATCATTGTAATATATCAATTTGGTGCCCAAGAAACATTTCTTATTATTATCAATGTTGAAAACTGCTGCTTAATTTTGTGGAAACTTTTTCTTTTGAGCTATCTATTATTTAGAACAACATTTATTTGACAATAGAAGTATTTATGTATTTATGTAAATATTAATAGTAATGTGCTATTACTTTCACTTTTGATCAGTTTAATGCATCCTTGCTGAATAAAAGTATTTATTTCTTTAAAAAATCTTACTGACCCAAAACTGAATGGTTTTCAAAACTTTTGATGCTAAAGATTCCCAAATATGATGTACTAAATGTATAAATGTGGTATTATAAAGATAGCACACTGTTTGCTAAATTACATCATTGACTTTTAAAAAGTTTCTAAATTTTTTGACATAGGTTTAAAATTTCTGTCTAATTTACTCACCCACGTTTTAACGACTTTCACGAATGAAAATGCTCCGTAATGTTTTTTTGGTTTTTTTTCCGTGAACATCAATTGGGTCCAATATTGTTCCTAACGTGTCTTCTTTTATGTTCTTCAGAAAACAAGAAATGACACGAGGTGAGTAAAGGAGGACAGAATTGTCTTTTTGGTTTAACTTTTAAATGAAGTAAAAAAAATCACATCACGTCAGTGTGCCTCACAGCAAACCCACATGACACTTAGATGAAGCTTCAATGTAGTGTTCAAAGACAAGTTTAGGCAGTATATATTTGGCTTATCACACCATGCAGGAACCCCCTGTAGGGTTGAGGCTGTGTAGGTGTCCCGTTTGCCATACATCTATAAAAAGTACAACCGCCCCGACATTGTTCTGATACAGTGAGCTGGTACTATAGATAATGTAATTTCTCTGCCTCTAGTACTTTAGAGGAATAAATGAAATTCAGTGGAATTTGAAATGTCAATATCAATAATTGCTCCCAAATTAATGCATTACATAATTGGCACTGTATTTAAATACATTTAAAAAATATTTTTCATAATTTCTAGGTTCCAACTCAGACATTTTGATTGTCTTGTCGTACTTTATGCATTTTGGTTATAAATCTGGCTTCTGAGTAGATATTTCACTACCATCGATGCTTTATGGCCCAGCACATTTTAGTGTCTGATGCATTCACAGTGGACTCTAAGGGGACTGTCCAATCCTGCCATTCAGTCCCCTTAAACGCATTTTCCTCATGAATATTTATGCTGCACTAGCATCAGTTTTGACACGCATTTTTGTATTCATTCAGCCCCTAAATCACCTCAGAAAGGAGTATCTCTTATCCCACAATTCATAGAGGGTCAGTAAGAACATTTATTTTCTTTTCAAATCGGGTTACATAATTTAAAGCAATTCTGAGTGAAGTGCAGCGGGCCTGAATGCTGTCAGAGCACTTTACGAGAAAGTAGGAGATAAACATGACTCGTAGGATCACGGCTAGATCAGGAACGGATGGCTGAAAGACCTTCACAAACACAGAGCGGATTAAACCGCATTGGTCGAGGCAGTGGCTGAAGGGGTCGTGACCTGTGTCGGTTGTTGATGTTGTTTATAGTACATTGTTCACAAACAACGTGCATGCATGGTAAAAGGTGTTTTTATAGTGTTTTGTTCAGACAGGTTTAGAAATTGTATTATAATTAAATGGATATGACCGAATGTGAATATTTTCTAAAAAAACAAAAAAAAAACCTTTACATTATATGTATATTATATTATATTTTACAATATTGTAGAAAACCATATATAATTAATGCAATATAATATTGTTTTAATATCATTTTTTATAGATTTGTTTATAATAAATTCTCTGACAGCTATGAGATTAAATGGAGCGAAAAATGTTTCCCAGTTCCCAGATTTAAACTTAAACTTCAGACTTAGTTAAGTCTTGTGAGCTATAAAACAGTAACCTCGAAGTTACTCTGGGCTTGGATCTGTATCTTGGCTTTCAGGACGGTAATAGCTTATCATGAGTGAAGTGTTCATGTTTTTGAACTGCCTAAGTACACATGCACAGAATGCGCTTTTAAAGAAAGTGAGCTATCTGAATTGAAGCTATCTGTCAAGAAATTCAAAGCTTTTGCACAAAGTAGCTAACAGGATGTGTTCATAAGCCGTTTCTCAAAGACAGACTGCCGAGCAGCCTGTTAAAATAATGAGTCTGGAAAGCCCAGTCCATTACTGTAAGAGAGAGAATGTCACAGAGAGAGAGAGTTACTCTATCCCTCTAATCAAAGATCATGAAGTTTAGACACACATCAGTCACTTTTTCAGAAAAAAAGGTGTCCTATATTTTTAGCAGACAAAGTACAAATTTTGAGACCTAACTATAAATGATTTTTTACTTTGTTAATATGAGCAAATGTGTTTTTATTGACTGCTTGATGCAGAAAGGAAGGGAGCAAAATTACAATTCCAGTGCTGTTGTATAACAGAATGTTGGGTCAGGGCATTTTTTTTTTAATTAACATCTGATGCATGAATGACAGGGAAAATAACTGTTATTCAAAACAATAATAATGATAATTCCCATTTTCTTTCTTTTTATTAAAATCGTGTATTTTGAATTACTTGTCTTGCCATTGCTATAGAACATTTTCAGTCAGCCATGTTGAATTCATATTTTCATCAAAAGCAACATTTCATATAAAGAAGGAAGTCGTATAGAATCATGTGAAATGTAAAAGGTCATCATCAAAGGTGAGTTGAATGAATGATGATGCATCAGAGAGTTACAATATCTCTTAGCATTTAGTTTATGTCGCAGCCAAACAAAACCATGATTTAAACATGACATAAATTTGTATATTTCTAAGGGCAAACCAAATTATCAGTTTTTTACTCCATTTTTTCCTGTAAATTTTATATATGTCCTAAAATAAATAATTATACATTTTATTTTATTATTTTAGATTATTATTTTATTTTTTGTATACTATTTTATTTCTCTTATAGGAGTAGTATGCGGATGACCTTAAAACTAACATATATTTTAATATTATAGCATGGGATCTTTAAGAGGTGTTCACTTTGAATTGTGATTGTGTGCAGATCGGCAACATCATTAACCCTTTAACTGTCACCCGTCCCCTCTGTGGGACGCCTAAGTTTACTTCACTAGATTACAATTAAATCCTAATCTAATCATGACAAACTATATAAAGGTCTAAGACTCCTAAATAACTTTTTACAAAAACATTGGTAAAATATCTATGTAGGAAAAGTAATAGATTAATTTATGACAAGAGTGCACCTCAAAAATCTACATCATAACAGGACTTCTGACCTTTGTCAAAAAAAGTCTTCTTTGTTGCCTTTTTCTCTATCACACTTTAGAAATCATCAGAAATTATAAATCAACTGAAAAATTTTAATCTCAAAATTCATTCTTTGAAACCCATTTTAAAATCAAACATTGCATTACCATTGAAAATGGGTCATGAATTATAAAAATGTAAGTTTGGATCGTGCACTTTCCCGTCTATGTTCAAAAATGTGAGTGACAGTTAAAGGGTTAAACAATGTTACTTGGTTGTTGCTTTTTTTAGTGACCTGCATTTCATAAATTGATGTATTTATGTCAATCTTCATGTAGAGCAGTGCTAATGGTTTAGAAGCAGCTGCTGATTAGTTTCTAGACTTTCCTGTTTATCTTATTCCTGGGGATTTGTAAACTAGAAGCTTCCAAATCACCAGTCTCTATCATGCTCTTTTCGTTTGGAGGTTGAAATAATGGCAAGAGTACTGCAGATTTTCTTTTAAATGGAAGAAAACAGAGTAATTGCTCATCCACAAACAGAGCCTGTTTCCTTTGGTCTTTGTTGCTTAATTTCTATGGCTCACTGTAATCACTGCTGTCTCTTTACAGCCTTCAAAGTGTATTATTATCAGCGTACACATGCATGCACACTCACATTTACATAGACGGAGATTAAGTAGCGACTTTGAGCTGAACAGCAGGGGGAAAAAATCTCCTTTGCCAAATTTATTAGCAGCCACTAAAATAATCTGAGGAAGCCAGTTAGCTAGTTAGTTTGGAGGTTGAAAATCCCTAAATCTACTTTCATACTCTCTTAAAAAGAAAGGTTCCAAAAGTTTTTTGGTTGCCCAAAGAACCTTTTTTTGGTTGCCCAAAGAACATTTCTTTAAAATAAACTATATATTTTTTTTGTTGAAGGACATTTAAATCATCTAAATAACCATTTTCTACTATAAAGAACCTTTTGTGCATGGAATGGTTCCAAAAGGTTCTCTGTGGAATCATCTTTGCCAATAAAGATACTTTTGTTTTTAAGATTGTAGAGGCATTTGTTATATTTCCAGCCCTGCTTAAACCAGCCGTTTTTTTTTTTTTTGGTCTTAGTTGGTTTAAGATGGTTTAGATGGTCTCCCAGCCTGGATAAATTGGTGTTCAGATGGTCTAGATCAGGGGTGTCCACTGTGCTGCAGAGTTTAAGCTGTGTTCACGTCATATCGTAATTATATTATAATTTCGAGATAATAACAGAGTCTCAGACTTGGAATTATGCATCTATAGCGGCAACACCAAATGTGTATGTGAATGCCAAAGCATTCACATACACATAGAACTTGTAATTACAACTTACAGATGACTTGGACCATGTGACCGCTGAACCACCTGACTACTGCAGATTCATTTAGGTGCTTCTTAGGCGTTGATGGTACCATAGAAACACAGAATTCTGAGTCTGAGGACTTGGACAGCTCCAACTAGAATATCACGTGTTATCTCCAAATTACGGTAATTATGACATGGCGTGAACCCCAATTAAACCCACCTGAACCAGAGTTTAGCTCCAGCTCGAATGCACTTGCCAGGAAGTTTGTAGTTGTGGCTTAATTTTGTAGTCTGCGTCCTCTGGAGGTTGCATTATACTCGCCGTGTACGTCATCAAGGATGTCTCATTTTAGAAAAGTAGCCAATATAAAATATGCTCTTAGTTCATTTGAGGCATAAATGATTGTCATTTAGTGTTAATTCTGTTAACAAAAACTATGATGAAAAATGTATGTTGATGAGCTTTTTTCCTGGCTAAAACGAGACAATGATGAGACAAAAATTAGGTTGATGGATGATAACTGTGACTATATTAACATGCAATATCATTGACGATAAAAGACGAGACTAACATGTATTTTAAAAAATAAAAACTTTACCAAAATCTTTTTATTTTCGTCAAAAAAAGGAGACAAAATATTATTGTGGACTGCTGTACTTACCTCTACTATGCCAGCTTTTTTGTGTGCGGTTGCCAGACATCAAGAGTTCAAATCCCCAAATCAGAGCTTCTCTGTTTAAAGGATTCATTTTCTGCCCAGTGTTTTTTGCGCACATGCTCGCTCTTCATTACGAAAGTGCCAACAGTGAGATCATGAGATCTCGACTATATTGTTTGCGATTGTGGTTGCTGAATAAATACACTTACTCAGCCGCTGTTGTTTTAACAGAGAAACATTATTGCAATTTGGAATCATTGGAATTAGGCTTCTATTAGGAATTTCGCTCTTGTAATATTTTTTGTTTGATTTACCAGTTTTCATAATATATACAGAGAGAGTGCATAAGTCTTTGATATTAATTAAAAAACTGCAACCTCCAAAGGACGCGGCCTTCGAAATGAGACACAACAACCACAAACTTCCATGCAAGCTGGTTGGAGTTAAACTCTGCAGAACATCAGCCCATCAGAAGCATGACTGGACATCTTTGGTTTAGAAAACCCAACCAAGTTGGTTTTCAGCTGGCTTAGTTGGTTGGCCAGCACTTGACAATTGGCCAAAACCCTCTAAACCAGTTTAGACTGTTTTGTTTTTTTGTTATAGAGATTGTTGGAGAAAATGTTATTTGATAACTTTTCGAACTGTATGTTCATGAAAATGATGTTTCTCCTCAACATTTTGTGTTGTATTAGCAGAATAGCTGCATTAAGTCAGTGTGATATGCAGTTTCTCTCTGCCATAGACAGCTGGCTCTTAGGGATTAGTGTCAAAATGACAGGCCTCTATGTAATAGAATTCTCTCAAAACAGCCAACAGAGGCAGCCTTCGAGACAATGGCAATAACAATGACAGTGAAAGAGACACAAACCCTCACAGAGAGACATTACCATTTCAGCTCCAGCTTGCGAGAAAACCCTCATGATCCAAGAACTCAGCCTCCAAGACAAGTCAACACTCTGGGAGGTCACGACTGCCAGGAGTAGAGGTGCTTTATGTAGATCAGCTGGGACGGAGCCATTTGTGGTGCAAGTCTGGTTTATAGGGTTGAGGGTGGAATAGGCTTTAAAGGAACACTCCACTATTTTTGAAAATAGGCTCATTTTCCAACTCCCCTAGAGTTAAACAGTTGAGTTTTACCGTTTTCGAATCCATTCAGCCGATCTCCGGGTCTGGCGGTAGCACTTTTAGCTGTAGCTCAGCATAGATCATTGAATCTGATTAGACCGTTAGCATCTCGCTCAAAAATGACCAAAGAGTTTCTATATTTTTCCTATTTAAAACTTGACTCTTCTGTAGTTACATCATGTACTAAGACTGACGGAAAATGAAAAGTTGCAATTTTCTAGGCCGATATGGCTAGGAACTATACTCTCATTTTGGAGTAATAATCAAGGAACTTTGCTGCCGTACCACGGGTGCAGCAGGCACAGTGATATTACACAGTGCCTGAAAATGGGCTAACTTCTGTCAACATAACCAACGTGACCACCTGCTTGCACAGGGAGCGTGCTGGGGGCTATTTTCAGGCTCTGTGTAATATCATTGCGCCTGCTGCACCCATGGTACGGCAGCAAAGTTCCTTGATTATTACTCCAAAATGAGAGTATAGTTCCTAGCCATATCGGCCTAGAAAATTGCAACTTTTCATTTTCCGTCAGTCTTAGTACATGATGTAACTACAGAAGAGTCAAGTTTTAAATAGGAAAAATATAGAAACTCTTTGGTCATTTTTGAGCGAGATGCTAACGGTCTAACCAGATTCAATGATCTATGCTAAGCTACAGCTAAAAGTGCTACCACCAGACTGGCTGAATGAATTATAAAATGGTAAAACTCAACTGTTTAAATAGGGGAGTTGGAAAATGAGCCTATTTTCAAAAATAGTGGAGTGTTCCTTTAATGCTGCACCAACTGCTGTTTGTGGAACCGACCGGTTTAGATTCCAAGACACAATTTCTACGTTCGGTTGCAAAGCATGGTTACCCCCCAGAGCAGTACTATCCAAGCAGACCTTCTCAACATATAAATTCTAATGATGTTTGTGAAAGGATAACCTCACGATCAAAGAAGGTCTTTGCCTGGTGGACTGGATTTCAACTGTGTGGTCTTGAGAAACATGGACATTCGGAGTCACGATGAGAGAGATTCATGAAATATAATTTCCTGAGCACAATAAAATGAAATGTTTTAGTATAATTATAAACCATGATTACTATATTTAAAAAAAATTATATTTAACTAATTTTTTATACTTTTAGTAATAAAGTAATTTTAGTACTTAAACTTATTTGCTTGCCAAGAAAACATTTCTAATTTTCATCTAGTTTTTTTATCTAACGTTATTTGTAATAAAACAGCATTTTTGCAATATGTTATGTGACGAAAATTACTTTTAATAGTTTTGTTTTGATTGCTACTAAAACTTTTCTGAATACTTCACTGATTACGTAATGGTTTTTATGCATTATTTTGGGTAGTTCTAAACTGCATTTACTGTATGTATTATATACACACTGTCTTTGAGAATACATTTATTGCATATTGCTTTTAAAAATATGACAACAGAAGCATAATGATAAGACTCAGATGTTATTATATAAATGTCTAATAATAATATTGATTAGCTAAAAAATATCGGCCAAGTATTAGATAACTGTAGGCTGGTTGCCAAGCTGAGTATTAACATTAATATAGAATGTACAGTCGCATACATGCTTTGCTTGGCATCTTCAAACATGCCACATTTAAACTATTATTAAATCCTTTTTTAATGCAGGTTAATATTCTGAAGTGCAATTGCACAGTTTAGGAAAAGAGCAAGTCAAATATAATCAACTACAAGGTATTTCTGTCTTTTAATGCAGAATCATCTTAGAAACATGTGATAAAAGCTTTTTGTAGTTCAAGGCTTTAAAATGAACATCCTTGGATCATGCACTTATTTCAGAAACGTGATAGAAATTTTATGTAGTCATTAATAATGCAGTGAAACACATAATTTTGCTCTTTTAAATGTCAAAATGAAACGGCATCTCTAATAAGTCTGTTACACTTGTTTCATCTCTTTTAAAGAGCACAGCAAAGGCTTAAATCCTGGCTTTCAAATAACATGTCAATTATTCCGACCAAAAATTTCAGCAGTTCACGAATATTGAACGGAAAGACTAATTATTGTAATTAAGAACAACCGTATGGCGCTCACTATCGGATATAGTGGATTTATTCTTTTTTGTCATATTCTTTGGGTGTCAAACTGCACAGCATTTGATGTGCCGGAAACAACCCCCGCATCAGTCCCATTCTAATTAGCATAGAGCCAGAGAACAGATTAGACGTTTTAGGTGTATTTCCAAAGGGAAAGAAGTCTAACTCTGTACTGACAACCCTTTAGACACAGTTCACTTGCTTTCCACCTTTTCCCCCCGGGAGGTCTGTATGAAAGAGGTGACAAAAGGCGAAGGTGGTGTCTTGGTGTCCAACATCCAATTATCGCTCTGTACTCTTGTTCAGCCGTTTTGATTTGCGTGTCACCGGTGGGTTCTCCTGCATGAACCCAGTTTTGCTTCACCACTCTTATGGGATATCCTGACCTTTGTCATGTTAACCGAAGTCAAACCTGTTTTTCCCCACATTGCTTGGCAGGTCTAGCCAAGCCCATGGGTCTGGTGGAGGGTCCTGGAGGTCTGGGAGAGGGCGGTGCAGCTGCCACGTTGGGGGAGGACAGCCGAGAGAGCGAAGGAAGGTACGAGGAGTACGGCTACAACGCCCAGCTGAGCGACCGCATTTCCTTGGACAGGAACATTCCGGACTACAGGCCCAAAAAGTGAGTGTGCTGCAGTGACTTTAAACACAGAACATGCCCTTGGAGGTTGAGATAAGAATAGACGTTGAGCCGCAGTGTGCTAAGGCATTTGTTCTAGTCTGTCTCATACTCCTATTTAAAAAAAGCTGCAATTTAACTTCTGTCTGATGCATTTGGTTTCTGCCAGTCTTATCTTTATATCATATCATATCATATCATATCATATCATATCATATCATATTATTGCATCCATGAACATGTGAAGTTGAATTTTTGTTAAAGTTTGAGTAATTTTGTTGTATGTTATCATTATTTTTATTAAGTTGATGTGTTTTTTAATGTTTATATAGTTTTTAGCAATTATTATTTCAGTTTTAATTTGAGTTATACATAAAGTTAGGTTGATGTTTTTATTTCTGCCTGATGTATTTGGCTTTTGCCAGTGTTCTATTCTATTCTATTTTGTTTTGTTCTATATTATATTATCTGTTTTAATTACAATTTTTGTTAAAGTTTTAGTAATTTTGAGTTTTTGTCATTTTTATTGTTTTGTTTTTATGTTTATATAATTTATTTTTATATAAATTTGTTTATATATTATTTTTTTTGTTATATGATTATTATTTATTATTCTATTTTTTACATTCTTTTTATTTCAGTTTCAGTTTTATGCATCAAGTTAGACTAAATGTTAATATTGCGTTTTATGTAAACAATTTAAATGTTTTATGTTATTTTAGTAACCCCCCTTTTTTAATTTCAAGTAACAATTTTTAAATGCCTTTTGTTTTAGTTAAATATAAGAACCCTGTGTTCTACAATGAAAGTTTAACTTTCATTTTATGGATAAAAAACAGCGTCTTTTACCATGTTCAACATAAAAAAGAAACATATAGAACAAAATAAGTATAAATCATGACTGAATTTTCATTTTGGGGGGAACAATTCCTTTAATTATTTACAGAAAAATGTTCACAAGATATTTGAAAACATTCACTCTGTTATTTGATATTTTCTGGAGGAAAAGGAAAATTTGGGGTGGTACGCATCAAGCTGCGACCTTATTTGCTACTTTGATTTGTCCTGCCATAAATGTCATGGCCCTTTAAAACCAACCACACTGCAGGGTTGATTTTCAGACGGCGTTATACAAAGGAAATGGGTTTATAAATAGCCCAGTGGCTGAATCACTTCCCACATTTTAGCATTACAATGCCCTTCAGGAGAGAATCACATTAATAGAGTCAATAGCTAGCAGTGAAAAAGCATTGTGTTTTGAAAATATTACTATGTGGACTAGTATCCCGGCCCACTAGGATAGTGTTAATGGTAGTAATGTTAATAATGCAGCAACAGTGCAGGGGCATTTTATATGGGGGGGAAACAACCTTAGAAACAGCACTGGAATATTAATGGTCATTCATAAGAAGTTATTCTTATTAATTGTTAATAAGATTATAATAATAATGAATAATTGTTAATTCTTATTAACTGGTAATGTTTAGAACATAACCCAAAGCACAGATCCAGTGATTGAGACGAGATAACCTTATCCAGCTTTTCTTTTGAAACTTAGTGTGGTTTGTTGTGGTTAATGGTGGTCAGCTACCAAAAAACTAAAGCTAAAATGTGAACTTTAAAAAAATATACTGGACAAAACATACTTTTTTCACACTGATGGGTCTACTTTTAGGCCATTGCAGATGACGGAGGTTGTCTTGCAGTTGCTATTCTGAAGCCTCTTGAAGTTGTTGTGATTCAAACTGTGTGTAAATCATGATTCATTGTGTGCATTCGTCTTGGCAGTAATGCTTCCGCTTGCATCCCTGATGAACACAATCATTCACGCTCCTGTACACAAACATGTGTTACCTAAGATATCTCCGTGTAACTTGCACAATCCAAGGCATCACAAATCTGACTCTCATGCTGCATGAGGGGAAGGCCCTGTTATACGCCTTTTATATGGAAACATAATTGCAATGATTTCTTTAACACGTAGGTAGAACATGGTAGAATCACGGTAAGACTCCTTGTTTGGTAAGAAACATGAAAAATTAAACTGAACATGTCTGCTCACAGTCCTCACTGTCACAGTTTTGCATTTAACACTGTAAAATGTGTTTGCCTCATCTCTTGTGCAGTGCTAAAATACATATACACTACCGATTGAAAGTTGGTAGGATTTTTTCAATGTGTTATCTCTTATGCTTAAGGCTGCATTTATTTGATCAAAATACAGTTTCCTGAACAGGAGGCAACAATGTCTAACATGAAACTATGAATTGCTTACAAAATAAAAAATTATTCTTTTAGATGTTACTGCACCATAACAAATGATAGTAGATATTTTGAATTGTTAATATAAATGATCTGCACCAGATGAAGAACCTTTGATTTGAAACAATACCTCGCTTGGAGCATTGGAATTGTGGCTGTTTGTTTCCAAAAGTGGACATTCATTCTCATTAAATGTGTGACCAGATCCTTCTTACTAGGTGGCTTTTCCATAATAGTGGAAATCTGTTCTTCACAACTTCATTCAGTATCTTATCTGACCCAGGAGCAAACCGAAAATGAGGGACGTACACTATACCATTCACAACTTTGTAGACAGTAAGATTTTTAATGGTTTTAATCAGCAAGGATCCAATAAATTGGTCAAAAGTGACAGCAAAGGCTTTTTAAAAAAATATTTCTATTTCAAATAAATGCTGTTCTTTTGAACTTTCTACTCACCAAAGAATCCTGAAAAAGGTATTTCCATAAAAATATTCAGCAGCATTAATAATACGAATAAGCATATGTGACCCTGGATCACAAAACCAGTCATAAGGGTCAATTTTTTTGAAATTGAGATTTATACATCATATGAAAGCTGAATAAATAAGCTTTCCATTGATATATGGTTTGTTAGGATAGGAGGACAATATTTGGTCGAGATACAACTATTTGAAAATCTGGAATCTGAGGGTGCAAAAAAATCTGAATATTGAGAAAATCATCTTTAAAGTTGTTCAAATGAAGTTCTTAGCGATGCATATTATAAATACAAAATTTAAGTTTTGATATATTTACGGTACAAAATTGACAAAATGTCTTCATGGAACATGATCTTTACTTAATATCCTAATGATTTTTGGCATAAAAGAAAAATCTATAATTTTGACCCATACAATGTATTTTTGGCTATTGCTACAAATATCCCCCAGCGACTTAAGACTAGTTTTGTGCTGCAGGGTCACATATTAGAATGATTTCTGAAGGGTCATGTGACACTGAAGACTGGAGTAATGATGCTGAGAATTCAGCTTTGCATCACAGGAATGAATTACATTTTAAAGTATATTAAAATAGAAAACAGATGTTTAAATTTGTAATACTATTTTACAATATTACTGTTTTTACTGTATTTTTAATCAAATACATCCTAATAAAAAGTATTATATTTAAAATCCATTTATTTTATACTAAGTACAGTTCAGATCTATCAACATATTTACTGACATATCACTCAAGACTTTACTGATATAAAAACTATAATTAAACTTTGTTTGGAGTATTATTTGTGCACAATGCACATTTCTTAATATTAAAGGGGTCCTATTATGCTCTTTTACAAAGTCTTGATTTTGTTTTGGGGGTGTACTAGAACATGCTCTCATGCTCGGTGATTCGAAAAACGTATTATTTTTCACATAATTTACAAAATACCTTTCTCCCCAGCCTGGCACAAACGGCTCGATTAGTTCCGGGTTTGATGAAGGCCCGCCTTCCGAAAAACGAAATGTGTTGTGATTGGTTAGCTGTCCCCGTGCGTTGTGATTGGCGAACAGCTTAGACGGTGTTTCAGTACTGCCCCATAGCAGCAAGTTCCGTCTGCTCCGGTATAGTTAAAGATGGCGTCAATATTGCCAAATCAATTTGAGCCGGATTCAGACCCCGAGAATATTGAGCAAGAGGATCGTGCAGAACCTTTGCATGCACTGATATTGCAAGACGTATTAAAGTGGTAACGTTATTGTTGTTGTTTTTGGCTAAATCACGTTTTAGATAGGATGTCAACAACCACTTCTGACGCTGATGCCTTGCAAACAGTTGTTGATGTGTTTCTTGGCTAATTGAGGAGTCATTCACTAAAGGTCTTTGGGTCTTTTTCTCCTTTTTTCAGCCGTTTCTCTTTAATGCATGTTTAATTGCAGATCTCCGGGATACTTGCTTCTTCACTCTCTCTGGTCGAAGGCCTAATTGATGTGCTTTCTCAAACAAAGGCAGCATATTTTTATGCAGCCACAAGAAAAGTAGTCTCTTAAAAAGGTCAAGCTGACCTTAGCTCAAAGTAATTGACGCAAATTAATTTACCACCAAGCGAAGAATACCGGGTTTGATGAAGGCCCGCCTTCCGAAAAACGAAATGTGTTGTGATTGGTTAGCTGTCCCCGTGCGTTGTGATTGGCGAACAGCTTAGACGGTGTTTCAGTACTGCCCCATAGCAGCAAGTTCCGTCTGCTCCGGTATAGTTAAAGATGGCGTCAATATTGCCAAATCAATTTGAGCCGGATTCAGACCCCGAGAATATTGAGCAAGAGGATCGTGCAGAACCTTTGCATGCACTGATATTGCAAGACGTATTAAAGTGGTAACGTTATTGTTGTTGTTTTTGGCTAAATCACGTTTTAGATAGGATGTCAACAACCACTTCTGACGCTGATGCCTTGCAAACAGTTGTTGATGTGTTTCTTGGCTAATTGAGGAGTCATTCACTAAAGGTCTTTGGGTCTTTTTCTCCTTTTTTCAGCCGTTTCTCTTTAATGCATGTTTAATTGCAGATCTCCGGGATACTTGCTTCTTCACTCTCTCTGGTCGAAGGCCTAATTGATGTGCTTTCTCAAACAAAGGCAGCATATTTTTATGCAGCCACAAGAAAAGTAGTCTCTTAAAAAGGTCAAGCTGACCTTAGCTCAAAGTAATTGACGCAAATTAATTTACCACCAAGCGAAGAATACAAATCGATATAACTACATCAAGAAGCCATTTTATTATTGACTGGAGGGATGGAGGAGGAAACTGTATGCAAGGAGATTGAACATTCACAAGTGAATGAAATGAATTGGCATCAGGAAAGTGTTTACGTTTCGAGTCGACATACTGTATATAAAAGAATAGATGGATTGTTTTTTGTGAGCCTTTATTTAGTGGGAATGAGATCAAAAGGGTGTTGAGATCTATCAACACTCCTTCTTGTAGCGATGAGATGTTTTCATTGAAAACATGGTGAAGTGACAAGCCAAGTTATGATTTTTTTAGCAGAGGTATATATGATCGCAATCAGCAAGTTGCTTCTAGACTGAAACCAGAATGCAGAGGCAGTGTTAGAGGTTAATGTGAAGTCTTATAGAGAGAAATGATTCAGGGAGAGCCGGAGAGAGAAGAGCGAGAGAGAGATAGGAATACATCTTAATCTGAGTGTCTGTTTCTGTCAAGCTTTGTTCCAGGTCAAATTATGATAACTGGACAGCCAGCTTTGGCTCTATTTCACACGGATGAGTCCATCTCTCATCCTGCTACAGCCTCTAGCTGCCTGCCCCTGTCTAGCCGTACAAATTCAGATTTGAGCAATGGCCTAGATTGCAGGTAGTAACTAGAGCAATAAAAGTGTAAAATTACTTATGGTCGTGAAGCTAAATGAATAGCCGGCACACACTGTGTGTATGGGAAAAACATCTCTGACATGCGCTTACAGATTCTTTTGATTTGATAAGTCAACTGTAAATTAATATAAATATTACATTAATAGTTGTTAGAGGACATAAAATAATAATTTTGTATCGTAGTGGAAATGATTGTACTTACAGAAGTCTCTTATGCTCTGGACTGGATTTATTTAATCAAAAATACAGTAAGAATGAATGAATGAGGCATTTATATAGTGCTTTACTATGTACTACTGTACACCCAAAGCGCTTACAATCATATGAGATGGTCTCTCAGACCACATTTAATATGAAATATTACTACAATTTTAAAAAACTGTGTTCTGTTTGAATATATTTTCAAATGTAATTTATTCCTTTGTTGGCAAAGCAGCCATTACTCCAGTTTTTAGTGTCACATAATCCTTCAGAAATCATTCTAATATGCTGATTTATATCTATGTGTTGTATGTGTAAAATAATGTAATATTATATGCTTGTATACATTTTTACAATTTTTAATCTTGTGTAATTTTTTGTTAATGTGAAAATGTGTAATCAAAAATAGAAAAAAAGAAACAAATCACCTTAGTGAAAAAATAAATATACTAAAATGTATTTGAAATAGATTTATTTCATGCTAAGTATACTACAAATACATTTTCATATTTAAGTACTTAATACAAAATACCCTGTATTTGTACTTTTGGTATATTAAACTGGTATCCGCTAAATTTGAACAGTTAATTTTGTGCTTAATGCACTTAATTATGCACAAGTAGTGCAACTAAATACATACTGAAACACATTTGATTGTGCTGAAGTGGAACTATTGCAAGTATACTTCAGGTACACTTTAAATATAAAGACCGATAGTATTCAAAGATCATACAATCCTCATCAATAGTGACATTAAAGCACATTTTAGGCTTAAGAAATGCACAAGTAGTACCAAATACTACTCAAATAATACTCCAAATAAAGTTGACCATTTTTATATCAGTGTTGAGTGATATGTCAGTAAATATGTTAATAGATTTGAACTTTACTTGGTATGAAATAAATGGATTTTAAATATATTACTTTTTCTTTTTTTTACTAGGTTAAAGCTTCTAAGGTAAAATTATCTTTTTGAATGTTTATAAATATTACTCAAACAAGTCAAAGTTTAAAAAGTGTTGACGTGACGTTGCATTGTTTTTTTGGCTGTTTTACCGGAATGCTCCTGTGATAACGCGTAGAAGGATTTACTTGGATTTATTTGATGTATTCATGCACATTTTGTGGAAAAATACTGCTGGTGACGTCAGCTTTGTATTCATGGTGCTTTGCATGAGCAGTTGAGGAAGAAAAAAAGAAGGGATTGGAAAAACAGCAACCTGCTGGGAAGCAAAGAAAAAATGCTTTAATGGCCTGATCAATCAAACCTTCCTTATGCTGCTATGGCTGCAGAACCGCACGGTATTAGAGGACTGTTATAAATAGCTTTGAATGATATTTGCACAGCTGTCACTGTTAAAACTATCATAATATTTTGTTTTTATGCACTGGATGTTAGCCATAGCTTCATGCTTGCTTTAGCACAGTCTAGCTGACATAAGCAATGCTCCATAAATATGCTTGCTTTCTTTTTTCCCCCATGCCCTATTGCCCACGATTTAGTCCTAGAATTGATCAATTGGATATAGTTAGACTTTTCTTTAGACTGTAGTTTGGATAAAAGTGCCTGCTAAATGAGCAAATGTAATTTAAGGTGAAGTATAATCATCACTGTTTACATCAGTTTTAGTTTAATTGATTTTTTTATTAGTTTAATTGATTTTAGCCGTTTTAGAGGTGTATTTTTGTTTATTTTACTTAGTGCACTTTGCATGTACTTTTATAGATCAAGCTGGGATTTGAAAACGTTTTTTAACACCTAATGTGCTTTGTGTTTTGGTAGTGTTGCATCATTTCAGGCTGACTGTTCTCCACCTGCAGTTAAAACACTAAACATCACCATTATGACTCACAAAGACTACAGTATGTGGCTCTTTCACACATGTGAGTGTGTGGGTGCAAGTGTGTACTGTACTGTGCATTCACACAGGGAAAGCTCTTGCTCCAGATTGGCTGAGGAGGGGATTTTCACTGAGGGGAATAGAGCCATTAAATATTATTGACTGGCAGCAGGGGGTTCAATGAACATTATCCATGTCCGAGAGGGGGAAAAAAGTCAATTTTTTTTTTTTAGATTTGTCCTTTTTAGACTTGATTGTCTGTATTTTTTATATAATTCAAACGTTTTTGATGGTCTCATCGGGCCTTATTCATGATGAAACCCATAAATGCATTCTTGCATAGACTGTTGCACTGAAGCTAGCATTTTATGTAAGAATGTTTTTTACATCGATTTACACTGGACTCATTCTGCTGATTTAGGTCCTTAGATGTTACTATAGAGGACAATTTATAGCTGCTGTAAACAATGTTAGCCTAATAGGCATCTTGCTAACTTCTCTATTTTAGACTGTGCCATTGAATTAGACCGCCTCCCATCCCATCAACCGTATCCCTCCTCTCCAAATCTCCGTCCTTCAAAGACAATGCAGCAAACCCCAGTGCGTAGTATGACTGACAGGCAAAGGCACGACTCTAGGATTTCTGATGGGCTATAACACACCACATTCAGATGCTTTTTGCTGTTTACAGAGCCTTGGGCTAAAACAGAGACTTGTGTGATTTCTCAGGACACCTACAGTATTTCAGTGATATCTATCAGATAGGGATTTTATGCTTGTTATTCCAAAAAATGCATTACCATATTCAGGATTCAGCATAAACAGCTAGTATTTGTGTTAGCGGGATAGTATGATTGTGTTAGACTAGGCACAATTACCTTCTCTCCTCAAATCGTTACAGAAAATAATTTATGGAGATTATAATGAAGGAAATGTCCATGCATAAATTGCCACAGTCATTATTTTAGTGGACCATTAGTCATCTGTAATCAGTAATTGTTGTTTTGCAGTATGAATGAAAAAGGTCCTCATTATTGGGTAAGACTGAATGCTATCAGTGTACTGAATGCTTTACATATACAGATAGTTCTGCTAATAAATAAATAACTAAAATAAACGTTCACTCTATGATGGTTACATTTTGCAGTTAATCCGCGAATCACATGCATGTCAAACCGTGGGGCCTGGATCAACTACGGATCCATTTAACCCTTAATATAAATATATAAAGGGATCATAAATATTTTTATGTAAGTAAATAAACATGTTATCTGTATCTATTGTATTCAAGAGTTTTTTTTTTTTTGCTTTGTAACAGGGCTGCAGCACCCTCTTTTTGTAAACGCAGCACATTCTTTATATGATGAAATTAATACATTTAAAATCAGTAAAACTTATGTAAGGAATTTAACTGTAATGTGTTCTTACTAAAGTGTTTTCATCCTCAAATTGGGATTAGTCTGGTTTTTTTGATTGAAGCACACCATGCTGGGTCTGAAATCAATGGGAGATTGAGACAAAAATGTCCTCAATTCAAGCTATGGGGTAAAAATGTCCCAATAATAGGTTTCTGATTTTTATATTTTGCAACATATGTTATAGTTAAAGCATTATCACAAGCACAATTGCCATTTTCCCTAAATATCAGCTCCATTAAAAACGTGATATTGCTTTTAAACAGTAGTTCAACAAACAAGAAGTTAGTAACTTACATTTTAAACAAATAGGAGTGTCTGTTTTTGCTCCTTCAAAAAAAATAGTTACAATTCTGTCACAATTGTATATACTGTAACAAGTTCATTCTCCAGCTTAAAATGAGTTTATGCAATATTGATGCACATATGTACTTTTATTCTCGTGGTTGTATATAATTTGATTACTTATTTGTTGAGTATACCTTTTTGTGAGCAGACAACTCAGTAATGTGATTGCCTAGAGAATTTTAATCTGCTAAATGCCAAACCTAGTCTCTGTAATCGTATTTTATGAAATATAACCTATTCCTGAGCCCTATAATCCTCAGCCATATTAAAAGAGCTGAGAGTAAGTCCATACGGGCAGGAGCCTCATGCTGTTTTTCCAGAGCTTTGGATGGCCGAGGGAGGGATTTCACAGTGAGATGTTGATCAAGAACTTATGGTTGCCATAGTAACCAGTCAGCATTTACAATGTGCAATAAAGGCTATGTTGGCATGCCTCAATTTTCCCCACAAGAAGAGGGGTAAATCTGGGAATGAATTTAGGGTTTTAGTGGCTTGTCAGGTTTTGTGCAACACAGTAAATATGCACACATTTATTAGTGGCAAGACAACCAATCTTTAGCTTTGAGACGTCAGGTTGTATTTTAGTTGTCTTGTACTAATATAGGAACTCCTCTAGGGGTCCTAAATGTAATGAAATGCTTTATGTTTCTAATATACTGTAGCTTTGCACCAGAATTGTCATCTCATCCAGAGCATCATTCCGGCTATAATATAATACCTCTATAAAATAAATATATTCATGCAACGCATGCAGTTGAGAGTAATCCAGAATGGTGCTTCAACAAAATCTGACTTTTCTCAGAAAAGATTACAAAGGCCCATTCATAACATGGACGATAACTAACGATAACAGGATATAGTTTTAATAATCATTCTTAAAAAAATTTTTTTTAAATGCAGCATCCACAACACAACTGTAATGACACAGAGGAACAATATTGTTGGAATCACTTTCAACATTTGTTTCTAGCTGATAAACAAATTGACAGCCAATCAGAATCCATCCTGCTTTAAAGAGCTCTAGCATTTGTGCATCCTGTGCTTATAATAAACAGAATGTCTCTGTGATCTTTGCAGTTATTGTCCTCGGTGTGAACGGGCCTTATGTCATATCATGAAATATGGTTATGACTGGAGCTGTGATAACAAGTTAGTAAACATATTCAAGTCCTGCTCACAGTGTGGAGAAAGATGATGCCTCTCCCTTTATGTGTGGCATTTTTCATTTTGGCATTTGCATTGCATTTAATTTTTAACTCTTTCTCTGCCATTGACGGAATTTGATCATTGTTATATGGCAGTGTGCGCTATTGCACATCTTCAGAAAGAGTACGGAAACTCTGAATCAATGCACGATGAAGAATAAGCAGAAACAAGCTAATATCATGATATCAAATATCATGATCATCAAACTTTAAACAGAATATAAATCAAAACTGCCGAACATTACCAAATTAATTGTCGACCCAGGAATCTGTACAGGGTTGATAGAAGCGATCTACTCTGTCTATGTTTTGGTCATCTGAATCTGGTCTCTGAATCCGATCTGGATGTAGTCTTTGACAAAAATGCTTTTCTCAGCTTTTTAGCCAAAATGTATGAAACTTGCCTATATTCATGTGTTGATCAGAAAGAATGCATTAAGCTATACAACTGTTTTTTTTAAAGCAGAGACTCTGTCGATGTATTGCATGTTATGATATTTCTGAAAATGATCAAAAATGCTGGCGGTGACTGGCAACTTAAAAAAAAAATGGTGGTGGGGAAAGTGTTACGTGAAATATTTAAAGGTTGAGACTTTCTTTTTTATTATTATTTATACAATAAAATAGTAATATTATTTATAAATAATAATGATACAAATAAAAAAGTAGAGACATACACAATAAAACCTGCATAATATACCACAAAAATGATTATGGTCAGATGTTATTTTCCTATATTAAATGTTCTGACTATAAAGCTGCAGACTGATACACTGATGTCTGTTTTCTGTCCAGGTGTAAGCAGCTGACCTACTCTGATGACCTTCCCCAGATCTCTGTCGTCTTCATCTTTGTGAATGAAGCTCTGTCTGTCATCCTGCGGTCTGTACACAGTGTGGTCAACCATACCCCGGCACACCTGCTCAAAGAAATCATACTGGTGGACGACAACAGTGACAGCGGTAAGGACGCATCCCTTTATGTTTCCATGAATGATTTATTGCTTTGTTTTCACTGAAACCAATACAGCTGCTTACCGGTTTCTCTTGTTGCTCCAGACGTAAAAGCCTTTATAAAGAAAGTGTACATAAAATGAATAAACAGAGCACGGCATCCTCAGATAAAGTATGACTAACCTGTTTTGGTATGCCGTAACAGTCTGTGTTTTGTCTGAGCAAACAAACATTTTTGTTGCTTGGTTAGAGACTGCGCTTAAAGACTAACAAAAAGAGGAAAAATAAACAGCAAGAGACAAACACCGCAAGAGTAAACCTTTAGGTGTGTACTCTTGCACACAACTCAAGGTTTATAAATAAGCTTTAAAAGGCAAGACAGATGTTCATTTTTCTTTGAGACATTATTTACAGTTCCCACTGACGCTGTATGTTGTGCAGTCGTTTTAATCTGGTCAAACTGCTCCGAAGTATCGGACTAACTAAAAGTAGTGATGCTTCTAACTGAACATTTTGCATTAGTGTGACAGCAGCAGCTCAGCTGTTCTCAAAATAGTTTAGCTTTTTTCGGTAATGAACTATTTTTTTGGTGTCACATAAAAATATGTTTTCTGTGTCACGTTATTTATTGCATACAGCCTTAAAACTAAGCAAGGTGGAGCAATAATGAACCATTCTCTCTTCTAGAACCCACTTCATCACTGTTGGGTTTTGTTCATGTGAGTGCAGGTTTGGCTCGGGATTGAGGGCACATAGAGGCTGCAAAGAGGGCGCTCATGAGCAACCTTCTGAATCATAAAATGATAAATGGGATACCCTACAGGCTCGTGGACCTCATGGACACGCGTGAACGAAGGCCATGAGACCGCAAGTCCGCATCGAGTGTGCCATTTGACACAGGGCCACTCTCTGAAGTACTATGTGGAATTCATTTTAGTGAATTGGTTCTTCTTCTGATCACAATTAAACTTTTTAAAAACATTTTCTCTGATTTTCAGTAGTTCTCGGAGTCCTCGATTGAATAGAGTTTCTGGAAATCGTTGCACTCTATTTTTAGCCTTTACGAAATAAAGGATTTCATCAAAAATACAGTAAAAACAGTAGTATTATAGTAGTATTATAGTAGTAAAATATTATTAGAATCAAAAACAACATTTTTATAGCTACATTTAGTATTTTTATTAATTGCTATTTATTCATAATGTTATAATGTTTTTATTTCAAATAAATGGTGTTCTTTTTAACTTTCTATTTGTCAAAGAACCCTATGAATATTATCATGGTTTGACACAAATATATTAAGCTGCAAAATGTTTTTTAACATTGATAATACAAAACGTTATTAGTAATTGAGCACCAAATCAGCATATTTGAATAATTTATGAAGGATCATGTGACACTGAAGACTGAGAAAAAAAAAAGTTATTTTAAATCATAATAATATTTCACAGTTTTTACTGTATGTTTGATCAAATAAATGCAGCCTTGGCAAGGATTCTTTTAAAAGTAAATAATTAACCAGCAAAAAAAATTCTTAATGATTCCAAACTTTTGAATGTATTAATTATGCATTATAAAATGATACATTTCAATATTCCAGTGAATGTTGTTAAAATGTCCCTTTTAGCAGATATACTTGATATCAATTTAAAACGCCAGTACTTCTCAATCTTGTTTGCAAAAAAAAGAAGAGATACCTACAGAGGTGGAGCGTTGTGGAGAACAGATGACTGCAGAACCGCTATCTTCCCAATTTGCTGTTATCTCACACGCTCAGCTTCTCTGGATGTGGCCTTGACCGTTTCTAATTTCATATGCTAATTTCCTGCTGATGCATCAGCTTCTTCCAGCTGACATTAAACTGTTAACATGCAAAGGTTGCCTACTTGACCTTTTCTCTGCGCTGTAGCTTGTCGTCTCCGGTTTAGCGCTCGCACCCAAAAAACGGCTGGAGGTACAGGCGCCCTCACCACTTGAATAATGAATTGACCTTAGCGAGCGTGTTTCTGTCTCTCTAAGTCTTCTGTCCATTATGAAGACGTTTAATAGAGTGCCGTTCTCGTGTTACACTTTTCACTGAAGCCAATAAGGTTTTTGTCCTCCTTTTCTGTCCCTCCATCATCCCTGTCTGTTTGGATTAATCTCAGCTGAATCCTGTTACGCAGGGTAGCATTCATTCTCACCTTGTGAATAATATTAAGGGACATCGTGTCTATTTTTCTCATCTCATCAGACACGGAGTGGTATTGCACCCTTGAAATTCAATTCATTTAGACGTCGCTTGTAAACAGATAATAATGGGTTTCAGTCCAAATGAAAAGAAATGTAGGCCCTTTAGATGAAGAGTTTGTTTAATACTTTTCAAGGATGTTCTTTTATTTGAGTCTCCAGCTAGTAAATGACATCTGGCTGTATATAGCAAGCTACACAATTTAAATCCTCATACGTTAGGCCAAATTCTGTGGATAAAATTTGTGTTCGTCACAAAATAATAATGGTATCATCATTTACTCACCATGTTGTTCCAAAACCATTCGACACTTTCTTCTTTTAATTCTATGGAACACAAATTGAACTTTTTTTTTTTATTTGTGGATGATCCCTGTTTTACTGAAGCCCAATGGCACACACATACATGAGCATCCATGAGGAAAATGGCTTTCTTTGCATTTCAAATATTTTCATAATGCTCAATTTTGATCTGCTGTGTTCCAGAACTTATTTCTGCTGTTCTATTCACAGTATGATGGATGGATATTTCTTCGTCATTGATTGGTGAATGATTATAAAATATTTCTGCCTCATGATTCTTAATTCAATCTCATTCAGAACGCACCAGAGAGAATCCTATAACTTCTAACAGCACATTTGTGTGTGTGTGTGCACGCTGTTCGACACACACTGAATTGCGTTTTGTGCCCGCCCTAATATGGCCGTGTTATAATAACTGCACATTTTAGGCTTAAGTTTTAGGCTTAAGAAATGCACAAGTAGTACCAAATACTACTCAAATAATACTCCAAATAAAGTTGACAATTTTTATATCAGTGTTGAGTGATATGTCAGTAAATATGTTAATAGATTTGAACTTTACTTGGTATGAAATAAATGGATTTTAAATATATTACTTTTTCTTTTTTTTACTAGGTTAAAGCTTCTAAGGTAAAATTATCTTTTTGAATGTTTATAAATATTACTCAAACAAGTCAAAGTTTAAAAAGTGTTGACGTGACGTTGCATTGTTTTTTTGGCTGTTTTACCGGAATGCTCCTGTGATAACGCGTAGAAGGATTTACTTGGATTTATTTGATGTATTCATGCACATTTTGTGGAAAAATACTGCTGGTGACGTCAGCTTTGTATTCATGGTGCTTTGCATGAGCAGTTGAGGAAGAAAAAAAGAAGGGATTGGAAAAACAGCAACCTGCTGGGAAGCAAAGAAAAAATGCTTCAATGGCCTGATCAATCAAACCTTCCTTATGCTGCTATGGCTGCAGAACCGCACGGTATTAGAGGACTGTTATAAATAGCTTTGAATGATATTTGCACAGCTGTCACTGTTAAAACTATCATAATATTTTGTTTTTATGCACTGGATGTTAGCCATAGCTTCATGCTTGCTTTAGCACAGTCTAGCTGACATAAGCAATGCTCCATAAATATGCTTGCTTTCTTTTTTCCCCCATGCCCTATTGCCCACGATTTAGTCCTAGAATTGATCAATTGGATATAGTTAGACTTTTCTTTAGACTGTAGTTTGGATAAAAGTGCCTGCTAAATGAGCAAATGTAATTTAAGGTGAAGTATAATCATCACTGTTTACATCAGTTTTAGTTTAATTGATTTTTTTATTAGTTTAATTGATTTTAGCCGTTTTAGAGGTGTATTTTTGTTTATTTTACTTAGTGCACTTTGCATGTACTTTTATAGATCAAGCTGGGATTTGAAAACGTTTTTTAACACCTAATGTGCTTTGTGTTTTGGTAGTGTTGCATCATTTCAGGCTGACTGTTCTCCACCTGCAGTTAAAACACTAAACATCACCATTATGACTCACAAAGACTACAGTATGTGGCTCTTTCACACATGTGAGTGTGTGGGTGCAAGTGTGTACTGTACTGTGCATTCACACAGGGAAAGCTCTTGCTCCAGATTGGCTGAGGAGGGGATTTTCACTGAGGGGAATAGAGCCATTAAATATTATTGACTGGCAGCAGGGGGTTCAATGAACATTATCCATGTCCGAGAGGGGGAAAAAAGTCAATTTTTTTTTTTTAGATTTGTCCTTTTTAGACTTGATTGTCTGTATTTTTTATATAATTCAAACGTTTTTGATGGTCTCATCGGGCCTTATTCATGATGAAACCCATAAATGCATTCTTGCATAGACTGTTGCACTGAAGCTAGCATTTTATGTAAGAATGTTTTTTA
Source organism: Sinocyclocheilus grahami (assembly GCF_001515645.1). Classification (NCBI taxonomy): domain Eukaryota; kingdom Metazoa; phylum Chordata; class Actinopteri; order Cypriniformes; family Cyprinidae; genus Sinocyclocheilus; species Sinocyclocheilus grahami. The sequence goes on from NW_015506685.1 coordinate 85,627, forward strand.
CATCGATTTACACTGGACTCATTCTGCTGATTTAGGTCCTTAGATGTTACTATAGAGGACAATTTATAGCTGCTGTAAACAATGTTAGCCTAATAGGCATCTTGCTAACTTCTCTATTTTAGACTGTGCCATTGAATTAGACCGCCTCCCATCCCATCAACCGTATCCCTCCTCTCCAAATCTCCGTCCTTCAAAGACAATGCAGCAAACCCCAGTGCGTAGTATGACTGACAGGCAAAGGCACGACTCTAGGATTTCTGATGGGCTATAACACACCACATTCAGATGCTTTTTGCTGTTTACAGAGCCTTGGGCTAAAACAGAGACTTGTGTGATTTCTCAGGACACCTACAGTATTTCAGTGATATCTATCAGATAGGGATTTTATGCTTGTTATTCCAAAAAATGCATTACCATATTCAGGATTCAGCATAAACAGCTAGTATTTGTGTTAGCGGGATAGTATGATTGTGTTAGACTAGGCACAATTACCTTCTCTCCTCAAATCGTTACAGAAAATAATTTATGGAGATTATAATGAAGGAAATGTCCATGCATAAATTGCCACAGTCATTATTTTAGTGGACCATTAGTCATCTGTAATCAGTAATTGTTGTTTTGCAGTATGAATGAAAAAGGTCCTCATTATTGGGTAAGACTGAATGCTATCAGTGTACTGAATGCTTTACATATACAGATAGTTCTGCTAATAAATAAATAACTAAAATAAACGTTCACTCTATGATGGTTACATTTTGCAGTTAATCCGCGAATCACATGCATGTCAAACCGTGGGGCCTGGATCAACTACGGATCCATTTAACCCTTAATATAAATATATAAAGGGATCATAAATATTTTTATGTAAGTAAATAAACATGTTATCTGTATCTATTGTATTCAAGAGTTTTTTTTTTTTGCTTTGTAACAGGGCTGCAGCACCCTCTTTTTGTAAACGCAGCACATTCTTTATATGATGAAATTAATACATTTAAAATCAGTAAAACTTATGTAAGGAATTTAACTGTAATGTGTTCTTACTAAAGTGTTTTCATCCTCAAATTGGGATTAGTCTGGTTTTTTTGATTGAAGCACACCATGCTGGGTCTGAAATCAATGGGAGATTGAGACAAAAATGTCCTCAATTCAAGCTATGGGGTAAAAATGTCCCAATAATAGGTTTCTGATTTTTATATTTTGCAACATATGTTATAGTTAAAGCATTATCACAAGCACAATTGCCATTTTCCCTAAATATCAGCTCCATTAAAAACGTGATATTGCTTTTAAACAGTAGTTCAACAAACAAGAAGTTAGTAACTTACATTTTAAACAAATAGGAGTGTCTGTTTTTGCTCCTTCAAAAAAAATAGTTACAATTCTGTCACAATTGTATATACTGTAACAAGTTCATTCTCCAGCTTAAAATGAGTTTATGCAATATTGATGCACATATGTACTTTTATTCTCGTGGTTGTATATAATTTGATTACTTATTTGTTGAGTATACCTTTTTGTGAGCAGACAACTCAGTAATGTGATTGCCTAGAGAATTTTAATCTGCTAAATGCCAAACCTAGTCTCTGTAATCGTATTTTATGAAATATAACCTATTCCTGAGCCCTATAATCCTCAGCCATATTAAAAGAGCTGAGAGTAAGTCCATACGGGCAGGAGCCTCATGCTGTTTTTCCAGAGCTTTGGATGGCCGAGGGAGGGATTTCACAGTGAGATGTTGATCAAGAACTTATGGTTGCCATAGTAACCAGTCAGCATTTACAATGTGCAATAAAGGCTATGTTGGCATGCCTCAATTTTCCCCACAAGAAGAGGGGTAAATCTGGGAATGAATTTAGGGTTTTAGTGGCTTGTCAGGTTTTGTGCAACACAGTAAATATGCACACATTTATTAGTGGCAAGACAACCAATCTTTAGCTTTGAGACGTCAGGTTGTATTTTAGTTGTCTTGTACTAATATAGGAACTCCTCTAGGGGTCCTAAATGTAATGAAATGCTTTATGTTTCTAATATACTGTAGCTTTGCACCAGAATTGTCATCTCATCCAGAGCATCATTCCGGCTATAATATAATACCTCTATAAAATAAATATATTCATGCAACGCATGCAGTTGAGAGTAATCCAGAATGGTGCTTCAACAAAATCTGACTTTTCTCAGAAAAGATTACAAAGGCCCATTCATAACATGGACGATAACTAACGATAACAGGATATAGTTTTAATAATCATTCTTAAAAAAATTTTTTTTAAATGCAGCATCCACAACACAACTGTAATGACACAGAGGAACAATATTGTTGGAATCACTTTCAACATTTGTTTCTAGCTGATAAACAAATTGACAGCCAATCAGAATCCATCCTGCTTTAAAGAGCTCTAGCATTTGTGCATCCTGTGCTTATAATAAACAGAATGTCTCTGTGATCTTTGCAGTTATTGTCCTCGGTGTGAACGGGCCTTATGTCATATCATGAAATATGGTTATGACTGGAGCTGTGATAACAAGTTAGTAAACATATTCAAGTCCTGCTCACAGTGTGGAGAAAGATGATGCCTCTCCCTTTATGTGTGGCATTTTTCATTTTGGCATTTGCATTGCATTTAATTTTTAACTCTTTCTCTGCCATTGACGGAATTTGATCATTGTTATATGGCAGTGTGCGCTATTGCACATCTTCAGAAAGAGTACGGAAACTCTGAATCAATGCACGATGAAGAATAAGCAGAAACAAGCTAATATCATGATATCAAATATCATGATCATCAAACTTTAAACAGAATATAAATCAAAACTGCCGAACATTACCAAATTAATTGTCGACCCAGGAATCTGTACAGGGTTGATAGAAGCGATCTACTCTGTCTATGTTTTGGTCATCTGAATCTGGTCTCTGAATCCGATCTGGATGTAGTCTTTGACAAAAATGCTTTTCTCAGCTTTTTAGCCAAAATGTATGAAACTTGCCTATATTCATGTGTTGATCAGAAAGAATGCATTAAGCTATACAACTGTTTTTTTTAAAGCAGAGACTCTGTCGATGTATTGCATGTTATGATATTTCTGAAAATGATCAAAAATGCTGGCGGTGACTGGCAACTTAAAAAAAAAATGGTGGTGGGGAAAGTGTTACGTGAAATATTTAAAGGTTGAGACTTTCTTTTTTATTATTATTTATACAATAAAATAGTAATATTATTTATAAATAATAATGATACAAATAAAAAAGTAGAGACATACACAATAAAACCTGCATAATATACCACAAAAATGATTATGGTCAGATGTTATTTTCCTATATTAAATGTTCTGACTATAAAGCTGCAGACTGATACACTGATGTCTGTTTTCTGTCCAGGTGTAAGCAGCTGACCTACTCTGATGACCTTCCCCAGATCTCTGTCGTCTTCATCTTTGTGAATGAAGCTCTGTCTGTCATCCTGCGGTCTGTACACAGTGTGGTCAACCATACCCCGGCACACCTGCTCAAAGAAATCATACTGGTGGACGACAACAGTGACAGCGGTAAGGACGCATCCCTTTATGTTTCCATGAATGATTTATTGCTTTGTTTTCACTGAAACCAATACAGCTGCTTACCGGTTTCTCTTGTTGCTCCAGACGTAAAAGCCTTTATAAAGAAAGTGTACATAAAATGAATAAACAGAGCACGGCATCCTCAGATAAAGTATGACTAACCTGTTTTGGTATGCCGTAACAGTCTGTGTTTTGTCTGAGCAAACAAACATTTTTGTTGCTTGGTTAGAGACTGCGCTTAAAGACTAACAAAAAGAGGAAAAATAAACAGCAAGAGACAAACACCGCAAGAGTAAACCTTTAGGTGTGTACTCTTGCACACAACTCAAGGTTTATAAATAAGCTTTAAAAGGCAAGACAGATGTTCATTTTTCTTTGAGACATTATTTACAGTTCCCACTGACGCTGTATGTTGTGCAGTCGTTTTAATCTGGTCAAACTGCTCCGAAGTATCGGACTAACTAAAAGTAGTGATGCTTCTAACTGAACATTTTTCATTAGTGTGACAGCAGCAGCTCAGCTGTTCTCAAAATAGTTTAGCTTTTTTCGGTAATGAACTATTTTTTTGGTGTCACATAAAAATATGTTTTCTGTGTCACGTTATTTATTGCATACAGCCTTAAAACTAAGCAAGGTGGAGCAATAATGAACCATTCTCTCTTCTAGAACCCACTTCATCACTGTTGGGTTTTGTTCATGTGAGTGCAGGTTTGGCTCGGGATTGAGGGCACATAGAGGCTGCAAAGAGGGCGCTCATGAGCAACCTTCTGAATCATAAAATGATAAATGGGATACCCTACAGGCTCGTGGACCTCATGGACACGCGTGAACGAAGGCCATGAGACCGCAAGTCCGCATCGAGTGTGCCATTTGACACAGGGCCACTCTCTGAAGTACTATGTGGAATTCATTTTAGTGAATTGGTTCTTCTTCTGATCACAATTAAACTTTTTAAAAACATTTTCTCTGATTTTCAGTAGTTCTCGGAGTCCTCGATTGAATAGAGTTTCTGGAAATCGTTGCACTCTATTTTTAGCCTTTACGAAATAAAGGATTTCATCAAAAATACAGTAAAAACAGTAGTATTATAGTAGTATTATAGTAGTAAAATATTATTAGAATCAAAAACAACATTTTTATAGCTACATTTAGTATTTTTATTAATTGCTATTTATTCATAATGTTATAATGTTTTTATTTCAAATAAATGGTGTTCTTTTTAACTTTCTATTTGTCAAAGAACCCTATGAATATTATCATGGTTTGACACAAATATATTAAGCTGCAAAATGTTTTTTAACATTGATAATACAAAACGTTATTAGTAATTGAGCACCAAATCAGCATATTTGAATAATTTATGAAGGATCATGTGACACTGAAGACTGAGAAAAAAAAAAGTTATTTTAAATCATAATAATATTTCACAGTTTTTACTGTATGTTTGATCAAATAAATGCAGCCTTGGCAAGGATTCTTTTAAAAGTAAATAATTAACCAGCAAAAAAAATTCTTAATGATTCCAAACTTTTGAATGTATTAATTATGCATTATAAAATGATACATTTCAATATTCCAGTGAATGTTGTTAAAATGTCCCTTTTAGCAGATATACTTGATATCAATTTAAAACGCCAGTACTTCTCAATCTTGTTTGCAAAAAAAAGAAGAGATACCTACAGAGGTGGAGCGTTGTGGAGAACAGATGACTGCAGAACCGCTATCTTCCCAATTTGCTGTTATCTCACACGCTCAGCTTCTCTGGATGTGGCCTTGACCGTTTCTAATTTCATATGCTAATTTCCTGCTGATGCATCAGCTTCTTCCAGCTGACATTAAACTGTTAACATGCAAAGGTTGCCTACTTGACCTTTTCTCTGCGCTGTAGCTTGTCGTCTCCGGTTTAGCGCTCGCACCCAAAAAACGGCTGGAGGTACAGGCGCCCTCACCACTTGAATAATGAATTGACCTTAGCGAGCGTGTTTCTGTCTCTCTAAGTCTTCTGTCCATTATGAAGACGTTTAATAGAGTGCCGTTCTCGTGTTACACTTTTCACTGAAGCCAATAAGGTTTTTGTCCTCCTTTTCTGTCCCTCCATCATCCCTGTCTGTTTGGATTAATCTCAGCTGAATCCTGTTACGCAGGGTAGCATTCATTCTCACCTTGTGAATAATATTAAGGGACATCGTGTCTATTTTTCTCATCTCATCAGACACGGAGTGGTATTGCACCCTTGAAATTCAATTCATTTAGACGTCGCTTGTAAACAGATAATAATGGGTTTCAGTCCAAATGAAAAGAAATGTAGGCCCTTTAGATGAAGAGTTTGTTTAATACTTTTCAAGGATGTTCTTTTATTTGAGTCTCCAGCTAGTAAATGACATCTGGCTGTATATAGCAAGCTACACAATTTAAATCCTCATACGTTAGGCCAAATTCTGTGGATAAAATTTGTGTTCGTCACAAAATAATAATGGTATCATCATTTACTCACCATGTTGTTCCAAAACCATTCGACACTTTCTTCTTTTAATTCTATGGAACACAAATTGAACTTTTTTTTTTTATTTGTGGATGATCCCTGTTTTACTGAAGCCCAATGGCACACACATACATGAGCATCCATGAGGAAAATGGCTTTCTTTGCATTTCAAATATTTTCATAATGCTCAATTTTGATCTGCTGTGTTCCAGAACTTATTTCTGCTGTTCTATTCACAGTATGATGGATGGATATTTCTTCGTCATTGATTGGTGAATGATTATAAAATATTTCTGCCTCATGATTCTTAATTCAATCTCATTCAGAACGCACCAGAGAGAATCCTATAACTTCTAACAGCACATTTGTGTGTGTGTGTGCACGCTGTTCGACACACACTGAATTGCGTTTTGTGCCCGCCCTAATATGGCCGTGTTATAATAACTGGAGCAGAGCTGACATTAAAAGCAGTCAGCGTGAATATAATTTATTAACATATTTATGTACTGTACTTTCACATTATATTTATTAATTTAGTAGACACTTTTATTGGACTTGGGTGATTTTCAGGAAAATGCTTAAGAAATGTTTCTCAAAAAATTACATTTCACCCCAAAATCAAAAACAAGAAACAAAATTAAGTTGAGTAATTAAAAAAATGTGTGTGTACTGTGATGAGAGCCTGTTAGAAGACAGTATTTTGTGTGTATTATGTGTATATACCAGTATTAGAGCCCGACCGATATATCGTTTAGCCAATATTATCGGCCGATATGAGCCTGTCGCCGATATATCGGTATCAGTGAATATGCCGCCGATATGAATATATATACATTTTTTTACAGAACATATAACGCAGATTAAATGCTTCTGAATGGTATAATTACTTAGTATGTCCAGCAGAGCGCGCTCCATTGTTTGCTACTGGCGACCCAGGTCAGTGTAATGTAGAGATGAGCGGATGAGCTCAAACTTCACCCGAGTCCGCTGCTTAAAATTATCCGCCCGCCACCCACCCGCACCTATATTTGATCGTCACATTACAATGATTCTAATTCTTAGTTTTGCATGATGATATGATATATATAAATTTTTTTACAGAACATATAACGCAGATTAAATGCTTCTGAATGGTATAATTACTTAGTATGTCCAGCAGAGCGCGCTCCATTGTTTGCTACTGGCGACCCAGGTCAGTGTAATGTAGAGATGAGCGGATGAGCTCAAACTTCACCCGAGTCCGCTGCTTAAAATTATCCGCCCGCCACCCACCCGCACCTATATTTGATCGTCACATTACAATGATTCTAATTCTTAGTTTTGCATGATGATATGATGAATGGATGGTTCATTTTTAACAGCAGATTCAGTGACATTAGAGACTAGAGCTGATCTGCGCATCATGGCACACATGTCCAAACTTTTGACTATACTATAACATAGCCTACACATAAAGAATATCAGCCGATATATCGGTATCTGTCTTTTTTTACTCCCTAATATCGGTATCGGCCCCCAAAAAACCCATATCGGTCGGGCTCTAATCAGTATACATCATTGTAATATTCATTTTACTAAATTGCATTTATATTTATAATATTTGCTTATAATAGTAATGAGAATGAGATTTTTTTCAGAACACAATGGCAATTTAGGGGGAAAAGTGCAGATATAATGTTAAAATAAATGGTCATACTTGTTCTATGGTCTATAATGTTGCAATAAATAACAAGCCCAAAGGCGTTTGATAAGCAGCGCTTATAATGAGTGGACATGGCAACCCTTCAAGCGCACTCTGTGAGGTAGCCTTCCAAACATAAAACATGACAGCTCTGTTGATGGTGGTTTAGTATTTAAATGCAGGTGTCACTCCTGAAACTTTACAGTATGTATGTGGACTATGAATCTTTATGGGTAAACATAAAAACATCTCACCTTTTATGTAAAATAATTTTTAATCATATTCTTTGGTGATTAAATCCAGTGCCAGGGTTTTCCATTGCACCGACACACTGAAATGTTAATCGTTCTTCTAAGCTGATGAATGAGAGGGGAGGTAGATGTGTGAGTGCTCTGTTCCTCCTTATTCCTCTCCCCATAGAAACTAGAGCACTCAGCAACCTGCAGGAAAGAGCCCAAACACTCATCTATCTTCCTTGAGTGTGTGTATGTGTGTGTTCGTCTCTTTGAGTGTGTGCGTGTTCTCCTTGCACTCCATTTGTTTACCTCCCAGAGTTCTTATTGAATGAGGACAGATAGCTAACTCTGAGAGACTAAAGGAGTGGGGAGATTCAGGCAGATTTATTTGCCATGTCATCTATAGTGCCATGAAAACCTTCATTTTTCATTTATGCTATTAAGTTTATCGTATAGAATTCAACTCAAGCTTCTTCCTTGAACCTGAATGCTTTTTTTCGTTCAAAATCATGAGCGAAAGGGGATACACTCTTAAAAATAAAGGTTCTAAAAGTTTTTTAGGGGACAAGCACCGAAGGTGCGTAGTCACCTATTGTTTTTGTTCCGTTTCTTATTATTATTATTCTGCTTCCGCTGCAAGTCTATGGCAGCCCATAGAACCGCTTGCGGGAAAGTTGTGAAATCTGGCACACTGATAGAGGACAGTCTCAACATTAACCACTCCAACTCTCTAGTGCCACCACTTGTCCAAAGTTGCAATTTATGAATGCCAATAACTTTTGAACCGTAAGGCACAAATGGAAATGTTTCCTGTGAATCCTTGGCTCATGCTGAGTCGAATGAACACCAAAATTCAAAAATCGCAAGGTTTAGGTTTTTTCGCTATTTTTAATTGTTCGTAAAATTACTTTGTCAAACTCGTCCTAGATGGTTTGTCTGATTCTCACCAAAATTGGCTCAGATCATCTTCAGACCATGCTGGCAAAAGTTATGGAATTCAAGTTGATTTGTCCAACCGTTCTCAAATAACGCACGAAGGAATTCTACGAAAAATGGAGGTGAGGCTATATCTCCGCAACGGATTGGCGTATTGAGACCAAACTCGGTGTGTGTTATAACGAGCATGACCTGAGACTACCTGCAGTGTTTTGGCACAGTGCCACCTAGTGGTCATATTTTTGCTTATAACTTCTGAATGGTTTGGCCAAAAATCACAGAACCGGTCTCTTTAGATTCGGTGCATCATGCCGAGTCGATCCATACCAATTTTTTCCATGTCAGCAATTTTGGGCGTCAGCCATTTTGAATTTAGTCAAAAAATTCAATATTTTAAGAACGCTTAGACTTTGTTATTACGAAAATCGGTATGCATCTTCGGCACCGTGCCCTGATAGTACACAAACATTTTGGGTTCAGCGCCACCTTGTGGTCAAAAGTTATTAAGCAATTTACATAAATGCTAATAACGTTTGAAAAATTTGGGCTATTGTAATGAGACTTATGTTGATAGATTCCTTGGATCATGCTGAGATTAGCGATACAAATTTTGCCATAATTGGCTGAACTTCCTGTCCGCCATTTTGATTCATGTTGAAAACTTACTTTTTCGAACTCCTCCTAGACCGTTAGTCCAATGTTCACCAAATTTGACTCGGATCATCTTCAGACCAAGCTGGTAAAAAGTTATGGATTTCGTGTCGATATACGAAACGGTTTTCGTTTAGCGCATCAACGAATTTGCTGGAAAGATGCCAAAATGCATTTTGCAGGCTGTATCTCTGCAAAACTTTGACATATTTGCACCAAACTTTGTATGTGCCATTGACACCTCACACTGACCATGCCACATCAATTTGGTAACAGCGCCACCTATTGGTCAAGAGTAATAAACCATTCATTAACCATTAATAATTACAATCATAAAAATGCTAATAACTTTTTTTTGCATTAGCCTATTGCAATGAAACTGATATCAAAATATTCCTTGGCTTATACCTACAACATAAATACCAAATATGCCAGAGTAAGCTGAACTTCCTGTCCGCCATTTTGATTTATGATGAAAATCTACTTTTTTTAACTCCTCGCTCTTTAACTCCTCGCTCACTCGTTGGTCCGATTTTTACCAAAATCGAGTCAGATGATCTTCAGACTGTGCTGACAAAGAGTTATGGATTTCGTGTCGATAAACGAATCCGTTTTTGTACAGCGCTACTACAAATTTTAGGCATAGTGCCAAACTGCATCTGAGGCTGTATCTCTGCAAATATTTGACATATTGACACCAAACTTTGTAAGTGCATTTGTCACCTCACACTGACCATGCAACATTATTTTGGTAACAGCGCCACCTATTGGTCAAAAGTGATAAGCCAATAAATCATATTACTAGTGGTTGTATTTATGATTTTTCAGCCATTTCAATTACAATCATCCTAAAATTGCTTTTATTATTCATTGTTGCATTTGGTCTGATGCTCCATGCCATTCTTAGCTTCTCAATTTGCCTCTGGAGTGCTTGGCCCCGTGATTGCTGCTTGCAGCTATATTTTTGTTTGTTTTTGCAGTGATGCCATAGAAGAACTATTTTGGTTCCACAAAGAACCTTTAAGTAAACCGTTCTTAAAATAACCTTTTTTTTTGTAAGTGTAAAAAACATTTAAAAAAATCTATAGAATCTTTTCCGCTATTAAGAGCATTTGTGCAATGGAAAGGGGTGTTACAGGGGTGTTTCTTCAGATTTTAGCCATAAAACATGCTTTTCACACTCTCACTGTGCATATAACTGTTGTAGCGTCTGGACCACTCCAACACACAATATATATTTTGTTAGCTAGATTTCACAAATACTTTGTAACACCCCAGGACGCCAGAACAAGACCCTGGTTTCATGGTAACCCGATACATTTACAACCGCAATATAATGTTTTGTCTTGTTTGGGGGACATTTGCATCCCATCTCAATTGTGTCTCGTTAATAGACAAGATTTCATAGCTAGCATTTTATGTAACCAAAAAAATACAAAATTAATGAATATTTACACTTAGTGCTTAATTTAACAAATTTGGAGCCGGATGACACACAAAAAAAGCGCAAAATAAAAAGAATCAGATTTTTACTTTGTATTTGTCTTGGTTTTTTCTGTTTTCTTTAAACATCACATTTCATTTCTCATCTCATTTATATTAGATTTATTAATTTAGAAGGTGCTTTTATCCAAAGCGACTTACAATTGAGGAAATACAACAAGCGATTCATCTTAAAGAGGCAAATAAACACAGGAAATGCTCATGATACAAAGTTTCAGACATTGGGCCTCATTCATGAAACACAAGCAGCGACTTTTTGTGTAAATCGCTCGTAAAGCCGTTCTGATGCAAACTTTCGAATTCATGAAAATGTTCGTATTTTCAAAATGTTAGTTGGTACGAAAGAAATGTACACCTGCTACCTACCACGTGTAAATGGTGCGTAAAACGCTCTGTGTTCTTTTTGGCAAACTGATGACACTGAATTTTGATGCACTAATAATTACAACTTCATCTGCCTTTGCCCTCTTTTTTAATTTTTAAAATTGTTTTGCAGCTTAGTTGATAACTGTAAAACGCAGCGCTCGTCATTGTCACTATTTACCCAGCCGTAAATAGAGGATGGGTGGGACAAATAGCGACCAACCATCCTATTTGTACAACAACTACAACAATGGAGAAGTCAATATTACTGGTTACTGCTTTTTTATATTTAGTAAAATTCTTAAAAATGAGATACTATGCATATGGCATACTAGGCATATGAGATTGTTAGTCATATGGCCTATTAGTCTTTTTTGCATTTATGCAATATACTGGAGCCAAACCTGAGAAAGTAGACCAGAATATTCCTCTGCGTTCCTGGAGACGCATTTTGTGTAGCTGGAATTCATAAGCGGGGATTATGCTAATTGTGAATGAGCGTGCACAAGAATGACTGGAATTCATTAACATACACATGTTTAACTATCAAATTGGACGTTTACGAAGCGTTTGTGAATCAGAGAGTGAAGGAGAGTTTTCGGGAAGGTCTGTTTTACGTGCAAATTACTCAGAATTTACTGATATATTTACGCAAGTTTCATGAATGAGGCCCATTGTTTTTATTAGAACAAGCTAGACAGGTTAAGGAAAGAGCTAGATTAAGGAAAGAGAAAGCTATTTTTTTATTTTTTATTTTAGGATGACGAAAGAGATGAGTTTTCGGCTGTCGCTTAAAAATTGTCATAAAAACAGATATAAGCAACACAACTATTTACATTTTGGTTCATTTCACTCTTTTTTTTTTAGATTATTAGATGATTTTTAAAATGCAATAATTTTTGCAATAGTGTTTGATGAATTTATAAGATCAAAAACCATTTATAATCAATGCCTTCACAATAAAACCCATGCATAAAAGGAACAAAAACAAAAGAAGCACAATGTGGCATGAAAAAAGGGTTTCCAAGACAATGTGACCTTCATATAATAAAAATCAAATGTCGAAGTCCCTGTTATTGATGTAGGAGGTTTGGATTTCCTCCCTTCACATGCTCTGTTTTTCTCTTGTAGTGGAGCTGAAGTTCAATCTGGATCAATACGTGAACAAGCGTTATCCCGGCCTGGTGAAGATCGTGAGGAACAGTAAGAGAGAGGGACTCATACGAGCCAGGATTCACGGCTGGAATGCAGCCACTGCTCCTGTTGTGGGCTTCTTTGACGCCCACGTGGAGTTCAACACAGGCTGGTAAGTGGGATTCAGTCTTTTATTATTTTATAAGGCATTGTCTCGCCACTCAGAATATCACTGGCGTGCTTCACATGACAAAGCCTTGATTTAACATAGAATATTCATCATGACATCAATGGTAGCTTAGACTTCAGTGAGGAAAGCAGCCTGATGGATTTTTATCTAAAGCATCTGTCAAAAATGAACTGATAGATTAATGATCTCAGAAATGGATGAATCAGATGTGCCCCAAATTAAATAACCTTTTTCCTCTCTGATGGTAATGGGCTTCCCTGCTGAGAAGTCTTTATTTTTTTTACGCTGGTACATGCTGTTTAGTTCTGGTCTGGTTAGAACCGGCGTTCAAACCACAGTCCAGAAGAATAAAGTCATTGTTTGCTGCCTCAAAAAACACAAAATGACTCTAATGTGCTGAGACTTGCTTTACCCACCGCTCTCTCAATCCTTAAATGAACTCAAGCATCCTTCATCTGTCACCTCCTTCAACTCAACAGCAATGAGTTCTCATTAAGGCCTCCCATTAGAGTAGTATGACCTCCATTTGGGAATTATGGATTAACCATTAATGAGCTTTTCCTCTTTGTTCCACAACATAAACATTTAATGGAGAGATGATCACTGAATGGGGCCACCGTCTCAGGAGCATGATGCCAGATCAGCGGTCGGAAAGACAGGAGATGCATACCTCATTTTGGAGCCAAAATTAGAGTTTCACTATCGCTTCCCTCGTGCAAAACTTGGATTGCTATTTCATTTAAATGTGTTTTCATTCTGTGTGAGCTGATGTGAATTGAAACGGTGAAATTAAATGCATTTTAGTTTTGTATTTAAAAGGGGTCACATTATAATTGATTGTATTCCCCCTTAAGCATTCCCTACCATTAAAAGTTTTTTTAGTGTCATTATTTTGTTTTTCGTGCCAATTTTCCACCCTCTTTCTGGATTAGAATTCTGCTTTTAAGAAACACCCTCTTTAACATTTTTTTAAGTTTTGAAATTAGCATATGTTATGCACACCAATGTCTTGTATGTCAAAACGATCAAGGAAAATGTGATTCCTCATCACCTCTTTAGCATACTGTTAGCTCAAAAATAAAATCTCTTCTGAATCATGATGAACTACCATCCACATGTCAGCACTGCCCTATTCCTTCAGCCGTTACGCTAATGTTGTCAGATTGACTCGAGACTTTAAATTCACATCGTATTGTACTATATTCCCATGTTGTTCCCCCGTGTTTATTTTGTAAAAAAAACCCACACATTTTATGCTTAGTTGATAACTTTTTTCTATTTATAGAAACATCAAATGTTAAACTTTGAAGTAACTTGACATAACCACACTTACAAGCACAGCCTCAAAGGAAAGTTGATTTCATATTGGCAGTACACTGTGCTGGAGGTTTGACAATTAGCACTTTGATATATTAGTTTCAAAGCAAATGGAGGCAACTAACAGAATTCCAAAGAGGCAAATTAGTCAATAAATTAACTGCAAGAGCATCGGTCACAGAAACACTGAAAGTATATCATGTGTTAAGGGCAACCGTTTTTCAAATGTAGCATAAATTCAGCAAAATTCACTAAAAATAGAAATTAATAAGGGTTTTTGACATTTGTGAGTGAATTGTCCCTTTCACTAGGTGTTCATATAGTGCTGTGCCTTGCATACAATACCCAAATGCCATGCAGACTGTGCTCAGCTCAGATTTTTTTCAGTGTTTTGCTGTTACTTAGTAATTTCTTTATTAAAGCAGGAACTGAAACAACCCAGACGGAGTGTGCAGATAAGCAGTGCTGTCATAAGTGCAGTGAATTCCTTACTTAAAGTTTTTGCCTTTCCCAAGAGGAGTCGATGGATGTTTCACAGGACAGTTGCTAAGTGGCAGAAAAGTCGCTCCTCAAATATGACCACAAACCTCAATCCTCTTCACTAGAAAAAAAAGAACACTGCATGTCATGAGCTTTACAAAGCTCAGATTTATGGCAGGGCTGCTGTTCCGAATCCTCTTGTTTCTAAGGCCAACACACAAAGACATAACCTGGTGTATTGAGCGTAAAACCTGGAGCCCTGGGCAATGGAAAAGGTATTATGGTCTGACGAGTTATCTTTCAACCTCATGTCTACCTCCCGACAGGTTTGGCAAATCTTTTCAACTCAAGCCATGTTTTATGCACAGAGGGGATCAGTAATATTATAGGCAGTCGTTGTATGGAAGTCATGTTGCGCATTGTACTGCAATGGCCAAGGGATATTTTTTATGTAGTATATATTTTTTTAAAAGAAGTCTCCTATGCTCACAAAGGCTGCATTAATTTTTTTTTTCACAATTGCAGTAAAACAGCATTAATGTGAAATATTGTTACATTTTGAAATACCTGTTTTTAATTTTAATATATTTTAAAATGTAATTGATTCCTGTTATGACAGCTGAATTTCAGCAACCATTACTCCAGTCCAATCATGTGTCACTGAAGACTGGAGTAATGGCTTTTGAAAATTCATGTTTTAGAATATGAAAACAACTTATTTTTATACTGTAAAATATTTACAATATAAATGTTTTTACTGTATTTTTGTATCAAAAAAATGCAGAGACTTCTTTCACTTTCTTTTTTTCAAACTTTTGAATGCTAGTGTATGCATTTACTTATAATTCTGCACGTTCTGTGTTATATTTCATGGACAAGTAAAATAAGTTTTGATTACAGCAGATTTTGGCATGGGTGAATTTTGCAGTCAGTCTACTCCACATAGCTACAGTTGCATATGTGTAATTTAATTTGTCGTCTGTATGCACTAGCTTGCAAATTATGTAATTTTCTTAAGGTGTTTCAGTCTTCAGTGTGAGTGACACTTGTGGACAGCACATAACAAATTATACCACAGCCTGTAATTCCACCCTAATTTGAGCTTGTCGGCCTGTCAGATTCAAGATGTATTGTGTGTGTGTGTGTGTGTGTGTGTGTGTGTTTGGCATGAAGTTACAGTACAGCCAGTCCAGTAGGTCATAAATTGCACCTACTGTGCCTTACACAAAACCTTTTCTTCAGCATAGAGCACAGTGTTCTAAACTCATTCATTATTCATGACTTGTTGAGGCAAAGTTGAATTGGAATGACAGCAATGAAACGGTGTAAAACTTTTCAAACAAGACTTTGTCAAGCCAGCATTCAAAGTTTGCATTGCCAAATGAGCTTTTCTAGTTAAAATGACAGTTTTATAGCATTTTACTGGAAGAACATAGAAGGCCCATCCATTGATCACTGGTTGAAAGATCTGTCACATTACAGTATATTGCATTGGAAAGAATAAGCTACAGTATAAAGGGCAAACTGAAGAACTACCATAAAAATTTGAATCTGTTTATACTGTTTCTGGAAAATAAGCAGATATGGGAACAGGCAACGTTAGATACCTCTCACTCTACTGATTGATATGTATATACATGGTGTGCTTTTGTATTTGAAAATATGTGGATATGTCTTTTGTATAATAACTTCTTTACCTGTGTAATTGAATTTTTGGATGGTTAAAATATATTTAAAAAAATACTTTCTCCCGATATTTTCATGCCATCTTCCCTTTTCTTTCAAAAAATACGTTTAAATGATTTTTTATGTTTTTAAAATTAATTGTAATTGCACTTCCTTACAGTATGAATGTCCATTCTGAATCTTATTTGCTGCTTCAATTAAAATTCAGCTATTTAATTCGCAATGTCACACCACCTTGTTTTATGCACATTCTGTGAATTTTATTTGCATCTTGGTGTTTCTTTTTTAGAATTTTTCAGCTGCCTGAAATGAACGAGATCTACCTTTGCGTTCCTAGTCACGATCGGTGTGTATTTCAGTATGCATTGTACATACATGCCTGCATTAAAGTATCAGGCTCCTGACAGAATTTCATTACTCATAAAACAAGTTTAACCTTTATAGAGTGGCCCAGCACAGTGTTCTGTGGACTGGCAGGATTAGCTGTGATTGTATGAATACAGGAGAAGGCCTCTGGTGAGCATTATTGATTATTCATGACTTAGGTCTTTTATCATCTGCTGCTGAATTCTAAAATGCTTTGTGTTTGTGTGTGTGCGTCATTGGATGCTTGACTGATAATTGTCATCTGTAGGCCAGCTTTTGTTTTTTGTTTTTCCGAAAAGTATGTCCAACCTTCCACCGCTGTAACCTTTTGCCCTGTGTCCTATTCTTCCAGTCCCCATTGTTCACCGCGGTGTTTGACATGCTCATTCTCTGATCTCTCATCTCTACGCCTCCCTCTCTTGATCTCTATCTCTAACACCTTTTCTCTCTCCTTCAATTTCTTCTCTGCCTCAGGATTCTGAGGAGCTCTGCTTGATTTAAAGGGAGACAGTGATACATTAGAGAATCTGAAATTCATTGTAAATGTGGTTCTAGATTGAACAAGTGTGCAGTAGTTGTTTATCAGCTTCTTCTGTGAGTGTAATACTTTGATCTTTTTATATGTTTTTAAAGTGTGTGTTTTTTTCAGTTTTAAAAATACATTATGTCGCAGTTTAGTGTGCTGAACTGTAAGTAAGCCATTCCTAAGGTTGACTTATTGAAGACTGTAAACACTGTGTCTGTGATTGCTTGAGTTGTCACAGCTATTTTCCGTATAATTTAGAGTTTAGAGTTTGAAGTGGGACCAAATAATGGAAATGGGGTGGTAGGAGTGTTTGGAAGACCTGCAAAAAATCCTGAAAATCATTATTTTTGCCCTTCCCTTTGGTTTCATAAGTGGCACACATATTACACACTTCCGCTTTATCGATTTTGTCTTTTGCTGTGTGTGTGTGTAGAAGGTTTTGCGTACATTGTGGAGACCAAATGTCCCCAAGAGGAAGATAAAACCTGAAATCATCTGTATTGTAGGAACCAGACAAGTTTTAGGGGACAGAAAATATCACCAGTTCCTCACTAATATAGTAAAACAAATGTGTGTGTGTGTGCATGTACACAGGAGTTATGGCTATTTAGGCTTTTAATTTCATCTTTCAAATTTCTTATAACGATTTATTGTCCTTTCATGTAAAAAAGCACCGAAAGCTCCCAGAGATGATTGCTGAATTGGATGTAAATGGTGTACAACAGGCCATTTGTGTGCTTTCACCTTTGCTTCAATGGATGTGATAACTGAAGCCATAAATATATTCATAAACAAAGGTGCCAAAACATTCTATTCTTCATATTAAGGCAATATAGGATGGCAGAGACTGATAACTGAGATGGATTATGTGGGCCAGAATGTGACCTTGTTGAAGTTGCTGGACTTGGCTGCACTTGTTCACAGTGGGTGAAAAAAAACTGTGTGTGTGTGTGTGTGTGTTACAGAGCCAGAAAATGTGTGTGTTTTAGTTGACTGTTAGATGTGTGTTGCAGAGCTACAATGTAAAATTGAAGTTCACTTAATTAATTTGTGTTGGGACTGGATGAATCCTTTTTGTTACATTGAATTGTATAACTAAGCAAAGGCAAAGTCCTGCTGGACTTATATTCAGTTATGTTGGACATTTAAAAGAGGTTCTGTTGTAGTTTTTGTAGTTAACATTGTGCTGAAGAGTAGAGCTTATGGTTTGGTTGTAGGATGTTTATGGCTTTTGTTGCTTCGGTAATGATTGTGCATGGACAATCTACAAATGTATTTCTAAAATTGGGATTAGTTTAAACACATGCCTTATACAAAATTAGAAAGTCAGAAAGGTATGTACTTATTTACTAAATTTTCTTTAATGAAAAATTTATATTTTTTTAATTCCATGTGAAAACAAGTCCAAAAACCTGCAAAAGAAAAGTCAATTGTAGTACATTTCACTTGTTTTTTTCAGTATAGTTGACGGATATGTTTACTAGTTACCTTTGGTTTGTCTAATGATTATGGCTGAATCCCAGTTCTCATACTTAAACTGCACACTAAAAGTAGGGACTCAATGACATTGTTACGGGTTGGTGAAGGACACACGCACAAGGACGAAGGAAATAAACAAAAGGTATTTTAATAAACAAATCCAGGAGACAGGCAAGTACACCAACATTTCATAAACGAGAACGGACTCGGACTAAGGGAAAACTGAGAGTATTTGTAGGGGAGCAAACAAAAGAACTAATGAGTTAATTAATGAAACGCAGGTGAACGAAATGACAATTAGGGGCCAAAGTAAAACTAGGTCACAGGGGAACAGATACACTGAAAACACAATGAAAACAGAACAAAACTAAACATAACCCTAACAGACATGCAGGGTTACAAACTGCAAAACGTCTCGGGTTACTTATGTAACCATGGTTCCCTGAGTAGGGAACGAGACACTGCAGTGCTCCTCGCCCAAACAAACAACACATAGATCGTGTGTGTCATCTGGTGTCAAATAGCGCTGACACGGATGCACACACCTTCTAAATGCTCTACTAGTGCTCGCCATAATATTAATAGATAGCTCTTACTTTTTCCTTGAAAATGCACGCTTCAAACAGAACAGTCAATGAAGACGAAGAAGAGAACGATGTGTAGCTCCCGGCACCGATTTATACTGTAGTCGCACCGGTAGTGACGTCATGGCTGTCGCCGGCCAACGAGTTGGTGTTTTTTCAATGTATGCTTCAGATACGAGTCACGACGAGGCGTTCCCCATAGCGACCCCTAGAGGACGCAGTTCGAAGTTCCCATGAAAGGGAACTGTGTTTTACAAAAAAAACCTTGCATCGGTTTGGGATGCAGTAATCCTAGTCTTGCATACTATACAGAATGAATAGTATGTGAATTGGGATTCACCCTAAACATTATGCAGAGAGACACAGATCAGTTTAAATCTACATCTAATTATTTCATTACAATGAAATGCATTAATGGTGGTTACTAGGGCTGTGAATCTTTGGGTAGACAGCGAACCGATTCATAGGTTTTCGATTCGATTCAAGAACTATTTTTGCAAATTCAGAATGATGCAATTCGATTCGATTCACAATTAAATTCGATTCGATTAGATTAACGATTCAATCCTGCATTCTTTAAGTGCATTCACAGGATTATTTAAATGCTTCCCCTAAATTCTTTAAATGCTTAGTCAGGGGGCAAATTACACAGCAGCATTTATGGTTAGAGAACCATAGGTTACAGAAAAACACACTTTTGTCCATTGTTAGATGCTAGTTTAATGATGCTGTCTGATTCTAAGCGGTATGTTTGGAGAAAACCAGGACAAGCGCAATCCTGTGACAGTCACAGGCGGTAAATAGTGGAGTGCGTGAAGGAGAGATGCGAAGGTACGAACACTGTTCAAGGTCTCCATTAATTTGTGCTTGTAGTAATTTAATGTGTATATATTTTGAAAGCATTGAATCGCTATAGAAATCGCGATTCACGATTCACGATTCTTAGCGTTTTAAACCGATTACTGTCCGAAATCGACGATTCACGATTCAAAATCCATGTTTCAAGATCGATGCATATGCATCGTCAGGGTTTGTAATCGATGCATCGAGAAAACAACTGAATCGTTACACCCCTAGTGGTTACCATGGTGATGTTGTGAATGAGTGATTTCCATGAGATAATATCCTACATGTATCACACAGTTGTTCAGAAAAGCACTCTCAAAATCAATAAAACACAAATTTTATAATTAGTGTTCAAATTAAATATGGACAGAGATCTCACTTATTAAATAATGAATAATGGGATTCACATTTATTTCCAATTAATCTTTTAAATAAGACACACTCTCTTAAGTCTATATCTTTTGATCACATTAATTTTAAACATATTTATCCAAGTTTATTTATGGACGGATAGATAGATAGATAGATACTGTAGATAGATAGTGGGTCATCACTTAAAGACTGACTTCTATTTACTCTGACCTCAGTGTCTCAATGAAGACATCAATCAATACACAGCTTTCACTGGACTGATCTCTCCAGGAGAACATTTCAAGCAAACCTCCAAGGATTCATGGCCTCGTTCCTCCCAATGAAAGCCTTTCTGTATACCATTCAGTTACACTATTGGAATCATCTTTCGTTTGCTTAATCAATAGTTTTTCAGATGTTTACATTAGCTCAGGAAGTGAATCTCAGGATAAAAATTATTTAAAATTTGTCATTCGGCTGACACTTTTATCCCAAACAACTCACAGTACAGTTATTACATGAACAATGAGAGGTTAAGTGACTTGCTGAAGGGCACATGGTGATAGTGTATAGATTTCCCTTTGTACAGGGTCAGATGAGATTGAATCTTTAACCATTAGGCCAAATCACTAACAGTTTTAAAATGAATTTAAAACTGTGGTTCACTAAATGGTTTAATTATTTGTATCTGCAGCCAAATGTCAGGAATTGTGTGGGTCAGTATTTTTTGTGCAGGCATACTCTAATTTGTTTTAAAGATCTAAGGTAAGAAATCAAGTGAAAGCTAATGGAACATGGAAAAGGAGAGTGAATTAAAAGTGTTCTGTTTTTATTGAAACAGGTGTTGACATGTACAGCATCTGTATGTGACAAAAGAAGAAATTAATGTGTGTGATGTTGGTAAAATATGTCAATATGCTTTTCTTGGTGCCTTTTAGAGCCTTTGATGTGATATTGTCAGAACTAAAGACCTGTGCAGTTTTATATTAGTTTGCATGCACCATTGAAGACTTTCTGTAGCTGCTTTACATAATTGTTGACTCACCTTTTACCACACTAATCTACTGGAAGCTGATGAAGAATTGCAGATGAAATATTTGTAGTGATTAGAGCTAATGAAGTATGAGGGATGTGCATTTCTGAAGTCAGTCAATTGGAAGTACAAACACAGTAGGCTACTTACAAAACGCAGCTAAAAGCTCACAGCGAGAGGTTCACTGCCAGGCCTCCACTACACAATCAATGGTACCACCGTACCGCAAAAAAAAACAACAAAAAAAGAAGCATAGTCATTCTTGGCACAGCAGTTAGTTCAGGTTGTATTTGATCCTTATACACATATTGTACATTGTATAAAACGGTTAGTTCTGGTCCTTGATTCTGATTGGTTGAGCCATGTTCGAAGTCGCTTAGCTGGAGAAACACATGTCGTTGCTGCCACCCAATCCACTGGCCTTCTATCTCCATCCAAAGCGGACAAAATACACAAAGGATGAATGGTA
Organism: Sinocyclocheilus grahami; assembly: GCF_001515645.1. Classification (NCBI taxonomy): domain Eukaryota; kingdom Metazoa; phylum Chordata; class Actinopteri; order Cypriniformes; family Cyprinidae; genus Sinocyclocheilus; species Sinocyclocheilus grahami. The sequence goes on from NW_015506685.1 coordinate 107,495, forward strand.
ACTTAATTTAACTTTAGATAGTTAAAATTTTTATTTTGCTGCATATTATGCTCCCCTTTCTGTTATCCATTGCAAGCAATATTTTTGTTATAGTGTCTCCCAACGTAAGGTATACTAGAGAGGCCATGGGGATGAGCTTTCTTGGCTCTGTGTTGCCACGGATTTGTAAAGCAGCTGGCACTGAGACGATCTACATCAGCCACTGCTTGCAAAGCACGACTGTACAAAAACTCTCTGATGCCGGCCTAGCGGCGAGAGCAATCATGTCAGTGACGGGGCATAAATGTGAATCGCCCCTGCAATCTCACTGGCACTCCAACTACAACGAAAGAAGATGCTGGAGCAGCATCCTTGCCTCTGGCATGTGCGAATAAAGCTAACCTGTACAGAATCAGAAACTCCTCTTTCAGCAAAGACGAGCGCAAACATGTCTGATTGCTGATCTTCAACAATTGTACAATATAAATATTGATTTATAAAAATAGGCAAATATTGATCTATAAAAATAAACATCCAAGTCTTTTCCACACTGTCTTTGTTTCTGCACCACTTTGTTGCAAGTACAACTGTTTCTGAGGAACAACATTTTTTGGTGGAAGAATAATTTTTTTTTATATTATAAGATTTTATTAGCTTTGTTTTATTTTATGAAACCATGAAGTTTTATAACAGCTAAGGGGTTTTTAGGCTCTGTGTCATGCCTAACAACACTCCTGTTATAAATTCACTGTAAACCACAGCTTCACGGGGCTTATTGCTTTGATATATGCTGTACAATACACTGTATTTTAGCATGGTTGAGGCTTCATTTCATTGCATTAGCTACAAAATATCAATATATTCCTTTAGCTATAAGATATCAAACCAAGTCTCTTCTTCAAAAAAATCGATGCTAGAACTTTTCTCAGAACTAACTTTTCTGAGCACTTTTTCGATTATTTTAACCAATTGGTTTTCATGCTGTACATCCACAAGGTCATTCTTTGTGGATCTATAAAGGCCTCACAGAGTAATCATCATATTAACTATCATCATGTTCCACAATGTTCCCTATCTGTTGGTCACTATGAGTTATGTCGTGACGACATTAGGGGATTCACTTGGGAACGCCAATCATCTCTGACTTTAAGAGAAAACGCCAATGAAATTTGGCTAGTGGATTTTGCATACCTGAGCCACTCCCAGTGCATACGGGTATAAATAGGTGACAGGTGCAGATTTTTGCTTCGTAGCCGAGTGGATGAACGTGCTGAATCTCCACAAAGCCCATTTCATCTCTGGAACTGTTCTTGTTGGCGTTACGGTGCGAAAAGCCGTGTCCCTGTCTGCAGGGATTTCCCTGGGCACTTCAACTGAAAGAGCAAATTTCCAAAAAGAGAAAATCACAGACGGCTCGCGTATTTCTAAAGATGCCGGTCCATCCGTGTCCTCTTGGTTGTAGTCGTTACCTGTCTTCTGGGGACGGACATCAGTTCATTGTCTGGGGATCCAACGCGCTGAAGCTGCGTTCGTGGATGACTCATGTGCCTGTTGTGGGCGTATGAGCATGGCTTCGCTGCGATCTCGCCTCTCTTTTGTAAAAAAAGTGGCACCCTCTGCTGCTACCTGTCCCGGTCTCTCTGGCTCGAACAGAGGACCGCCGACTGGTGCTCTGGGAGATCTGAGGGTTACAGTAAGAGTCCCCAAGGACCTCTTACTCCTCACGCAGCGAAGGTCCCATTCACGTTCCCAAGTGAATTCACTGGTCCGCCTCGAGGGGCTGCCAGCATTTCATTCGGTGTGCCCCCGGAAGATCAGCTGTCGATCACAGCATCGGGGGATGGGCTATCGTCCTCCGAGGATGAAGGTTCGGCAGGGCTGCCCCCCTCGGGTGTAGTGGCTGCCGCCGAATCGGACCCGGAGTTGACTGTCATGCTTGCCCGGGTAGCCGTGAGCATCGGGCTGAAGGTCAACCGACCACCCAGTCCCGAGCCCTCGCGGCTGGGTGATTGGTTTTTCGTCACGGGACGCAGCTCACAACCATCACACCGTTGTGTCGCCGCTCTTTCAGCCCCTGGTCGGACCTTGCTTTACTACGGGTCGGGGTGCCCTTAGAACAAGTGTCCCGGCATGTTGTCGTCACGACAGATGCCTCCAGTACGGGCTGGGGCACTACATGCAATGGGCAGGCAGCCTCTGGGCTCTGGACAGGGCCCCGACTAATTTGGCACATCAACTGCCTAGAGCTGTTGGCTGTGCATCTGGCCTTGCGGCAGTTCTGGCCACTGCTGCTAGGCAAGCACGTGTTGGTCCGCACGAACAACACTACGGCTGTCTCATACATCATCCGACAGGGCGGACTATGATCAAGTTGCATGTCACAGCTTGCCCGCCATCTCCTCCTCTGGAGTCAGATGCGGCTGAAGCTGTATTGCTCCCTGACCGAGGCCCCCCTCGGCATAGCTGGCACACAGCTGGTCTCAGGCTCTACACAAGTATGCGTTTCCCCCAGTGAGCCTGCTCGCAGAGACACTGTGCAAGGTCAGGAAGGACGAGGTCCTGCTGGTTGCACCGTACTGGCCCAACCGTACCTGGTTTCCAGAACTCATGCTCCTTGTGACAGCCCCTCTCTGGCACATCCCTCTGAGGAAGGACCTCCTTTCTCAGGGGCTCAGCACCATGTGGCACCCGCATCCAGATCTATACAACCTCCATTTGTGGCTCCTGGACGGGATGCAGTGGACTTGAGTGGTCTGCCACAAGCAGTGGTGGACACCATCACTCAGGCTAGAGCTCCCTCGACGAGGCAAGCCTATGCACTGAAGTGGAGTCTGTTCACAAACTGGTGTTCTTCTCGCTGAGAAGACCCCTGGAGATGCATGATTGGAGTAGTGCTTTCTTTCCTGCAAGAAAGGTTGGAGCGCACCCTCCACCTTGAAAGTGTATGTGGCTGCTATCGCAGCACATCACGATGCAGTGGACAGCCGGTCCCTGGGAAAGCACGATCTAATCATCAGGTTCCTGAGGGGTGCCAGTAGGTTAAATCCTCCTAGGCCACCCCTGGTGCCCTCCTGGGACCTCTCTATCGTCCTGGCTGGACTTCAGAGGGGTCCCTTTGAGCCTCTGGAATCAGTTGAGCTTAAGTTCCTGTCTACTAAGACAGCGCTCTTGACCATGCTCACTTCCATCAAGAGGGCCGGGGGGACCTCCAAGCATTTTCGGTGAGCGAAGTGTGCCTTGTGTTCGGGCCGGCCTACTCTCACGTTGTCCTGAGACCCCGGCCTGGATACGTGCCCAAGGTTCCCACCACGTCTTTTCGTGATCAGGTGGTGAACCTGCAAGCACTGCCCTCGGAGGAGGCAGATCCAGCCTTGGCATTGATGTGTCCCGTAAGAGCGCTGCGCATATACGTGGACCGCACCCGGAGCTTTAGAAGCTGTAAGCAGCTCTTTGTCTGCTATGGAGGTCAGCAGAAAGGGAAGGCTGTCAGAGAGGCGCCGTGTGACAACGCATTAGATCAGGCAACACTCCATGTGGAGTGAGCCCTCACACCCAGGGGGCATGGCTCGCCTTGGGATTGGTACACCAAGGCAATGGCATCCACTATCCAGTGGTGAAAGGAACAGTAGCTTGGCTATCAGCAGCAGCGTTATACTCCCCTATGGTCCCTGTGAGTACCAAGGGTAGCGAATTTGTGCTGGGGCGGTGGGAAGGTTACAACCTTTGCGTGGCATTTGTCTGACACGTGGCTGCTTGTCAACACTTGTGATGCCATAGGGTTAGTGGTTAAACGGACCGTAGTTGATCCATGATCCGTATGGACCAAGCCCCACGGTTCGGCACGCATGTGAGCCGCGGATTAATTGCAAAATTTAACCATAATAGAATATAAGTTTATCATTTGTTCGTATTTACACAAGCAAGCGAATTTTAAACAATTCCAGAGAGAAAAGGCGAAAGTGAACTCGATTCGTTACTAATGCACTGTGCTCTACGTGCACAACCGCACACACATGAAGTGCGCACACACATTTAAGACGGAGCGCGAACACCGAACTGAATCCTCTTCTGAATCCTCTGAACAGACACACACACATAACATTATGACAAAATACCCATCTCGACAATCATTCAGGTAAATGCAGTCAGTTATGTCTCAAGTGAATGAAAACATCTGAGAAAGAAATCGGATGTCATGTGTATCATTATATCGGATCTGTGCATCAGGTCTTAAAGGGACAGCGGTGTATAAATACTGGTGTTGTCATTAATGAGCATCAAACCACAAAACAGCTGTGATAAAAATCTATATTTAATTTAAACAGTGAACACTATGCAGTGTTATTTTCCCTAATTATTAAATTTCTGTATTTGAATACTACCAACCTTATTTGTAACATATTCTGTTGTATTTATCTATGCTTGTAATTTGTGTATTTGTTCTTATTTTTACTGGCTGTTCTCTTGTCTCTTTAATCATGTTTAAACTTTCTTAGTTAATCTAGTAGTATTTGCTGTGGTATCAAAGAAGTACTTCGCTTTAAGTAATACATGGAAAGCAAGTTAAATTGAAATATTTTTCTTTTCTTGCTGATCCGAAAAATGATCCGATCCATGGGTCAAAAACCGTAATGTGATCCGAACCGTGAGATTTGTGATCCATGGAACCACTACATAGGGTTGTGACGGGGTTCAGGTTGTGGCGCTTTCCATGGCAGCCAGGGACAAGTTCTCGGCTCCTTAGCATAAAAGAGTGGATTCACTTGTCGCCTATTTATACCCGTAAGCATGGGGAGTGGCTCAGCCCAAATTTCTTGCCAAATTTCATTGGCGTTTTCTCTTAAAGACAGAGATGATTGGGGCTCCCAAGTTCAGTTCAATTCAATTCAATTCAATTCAATTCAAGTTTATTTGTATAGCACTTTTTACGATACAAATCGTTGCAAAGCAGCTTTACAGAAAATTAAGTTTCTACAATATTTAGTGGTAGCTTATCAGTGGTGACTGTCAGTTAATGTACATATGGCAGAAATGTATGGAAAAATCAATTAAAGACGTAATCAAACAGACGATGAACACTATTAACAGCAATTATTATATGATGCAATCAAACTTATAGCAAAGTTTGGTAGTTCTGTATGTTGTTTCAGGGTTGGCACCATCTGAGGTCCTCTGAGGGGTTGCATCATCTCTTCTCAGGTGTTCTGGATCCAGACTGAAGCTTGTGTAAATCCTAGTTACATCCCGTGGCAAAAACAGAGAAACAAATAGAGACATAATTAGCGTAGCTGCTGTTCCAACCAAGCAACATTTATTTGTTTAACCCAAGCTAAAAAATAATAATCAGTGGTGGAAAGAGTACTGAAAAAATATACTCAAGTAAAGGTACCATTACCTTCCAAAAAATGTAGGCGCTCTCTCACAGTAGCAAACATGACCGAATACCGGACCAAAACATAAAGTGAGCTGCGCCTCTTCTCCACAAGTTTTTTTCCGTTTTTGAAAGTCTTTTGTTTTCTTGTGTTTTCCCTCCGCGATTATGGAGATGGCGCTAGCCTGTAGAGATCTCCCCTTCGTCGAGTGTGCCAGGAAGTTCTGCAGGCTCGCCGCGGCGACGGCTTTAGATGACGCTACCATCAACTCTTTGTTCTTGGACAGGACCAATTACCATCGCCCCGTGGACCTCCCAGACACCACGGGACTAAGCTGGAGGGAAGGAATCCTCCGGTGTCTGGAGAGCGTCCGGCCCCGAGCCAAAACCAGCCCGCCGGCCGTTCCTCAGTCAAGCCCGCCGGCCGTGGCTCTCTCCAGCCCGCTGGCCGCGCCTATGTCCTCTAATCAAAGGAGGAGGATGAGGAGAAAAAGACTGTTTTCCACCCTCATCCCAGCCCCAGAGCTCACTCCAGTGTTGGCTCCAGTCCCAGAACTCGCTCCAGTGTCGGCTACAGCCCCAGAGCTTGCTCCAGTGTCGGCTCCATCCCCAGAGCCCGCTCCAGTGTCGGCTCCAGCCCCAGAGCCTGCTACAGTGTCGGCTCAAGCCCCAGAGCCCACACCATTGTGGGTTCCAGCCCCCGAATCCAGCCCAAAGTGGGCTGCAGTTCCTGAGTATAGCCCACGGAGGGCTCCTGTTCCTGAGTCTAGCCCACGGAGGGTTCCTGTCCCCGAGTTTAGCCCAGTGAGGGCTCCTGTCACCGAGTTTAGCCCAGAGAGGGTTCCAGCCCCCTGAGTTTAGCCCAGTGAGGGCTCCAGACCCCGAGTTTAGCCCAGAGAGGGTTCCAGCCCCCGAGTTTAGCCCAGTGAGGGCTCCTGTCCCCGAGTTTAGCCCAGTGAGGGCTCCTGTCCCCGAGTTTCGCCCAGAGAGGGCCCCAGTCCCCGTCTTTGGCACAGAGAGGGTTTCAGTCCCCGAGTTTAGCCCAAGGAGGGCTTCAGTCCCCATGTCAAGCCCAGGGAGGGCCACAGTTCCCGAGTTAGGCCTCTAAGGATTTTTTGGTGGGGGGTAGTAGGGGTCCATCCGTGGAGACCGGGCAGAGTGCCGAGGCCAGGCTCCCTGAGCTCCCTGTTCCACCATGGCCTCCTGGACTGCCTGCTCCGCCATGGCTTCCTAGTCTGCCTGCTCTGCCATGGCTTCCTAGTCTGCCTGCTCCGTCATGGCTTCCTTGTCTGCCTGCTCCTCCATGGCACCCTGGACTGCCTGATCTGCCCTGGAGGTATTCCCCATGTTCCAGTCCTGCACCAGCCTCCAGGGCTCCCCCCCTCCCTGGTGGAATTGTTACGGCCTTCCGGGAGGGGGGAGTAATGTCAGACTCCTGGTTCCTGTTTTCCTGGTTCCCTTGATGTTATTAAAGTTTCCTTGTTGATGTACTCCACGTCTCCTCGTTCCTCGCTCCGCGCTCCCTCACAGTAGCGAACATGACACATAAACAAAAGCAACACTTAGTATAACATATACTGTAGAATCCAAATGTCTAAAAGTGAAATTTTTCATATTTAGCACAGAACTTTTCTTGATAAATTATATTATTGGCATTACAATTTGAGTGAAAAGTTGATCTGAAAAAGTAATAATTATTATTGTTGTGATTTCTTTGTTTAAAAATGTTAAAAATCCTAAAACGTACTTTTATATTCTTTGCTGTTTTGTTTAAATCACATTTCTGAATCCCAGATTCTTGGAGACTTTGTTACTGCTCTGTTTGTTTACTCTAAGATGCGTGCAGATTCTATACATAATATACATAGTTTACATAGTCTTGGAATAAACAAATAAAAAATGTATTTAACATTGTCAAACCTGACATTTTAAATGTGGCATTGATGCTGCTTTATTGTATATGGTTGTCAGTCTAAGGCTGTTATACAGCAGTAACAACCAAGATTTTCCTTTATCATTTCTGATTTTATGTCTGGCACTTTCATCTGTTTGAAAAGATCCAGACGTATCCTGTGGGTAATGAAAGAACTGATCACTGTTGCCCTTCCGCACACCCTGTCTCATATACCAAAGAGAGTCCCTTTTGTAATTAATCCCAGCAGTTTCTGGAAGCTGTGTTAGTAATGGGACAGGGTTTTACAAATTTGACATTCAGCTTTGAGGCAATGCAGCATTTTTTTGTTTTGTTTTGTTTTTTTGTTTTTTACATTTCCATGTTCCTGTCTATATTCTCAAAGTTAGTTTTTTTTTTTTTCTTATTTTTCCCCTTCTGTCTGCTCCCTTCACACTGTCTACTGTGGCACTTTATATGTTGTTGTTTTTTAGCTGAGCCTTATGTAGCTCTCCAGTGTGTGTCTTGACAATGTGATACTGTAAAGTTTTTTATTTTTGCCCCTCCCTCTTTCTTTTGTTTTTGTTCTCTTTTGTGACTTCCTGGAGTAAATCAAGCGTGGGCTGTAACTTTCCTTTCATTGCACTGGTTTGACAGATATATATTCCTGCTTGCAGTCAGTAGGTGTGCATATTAGCACTCAGTGATAACGTCAGACTATAAAATAGGATGATAAAATCAGTGAAAGGCTCACAAAAGATATAATGAATGCAGCAGCAGCGTATTTTCTTTTGTGTGCTGCTGATGTGGTTGCTTAATTTGTATGCTGTATTTCCTCATTACCATATTTAATGTTAATGTTATTTAATGTAGTTCTTTTTTAACCTAATCAAAATAACCCAACTAAAGTTTGATTGAGATTAATTGAAATGCACAATGAAAAAACATGATTTATTTGTTTTTGCAAATAAACTCTTCATATGTATTGAAATATAATTAATATACAACGTGCAGTGCTACATAGGCCTAGGTAAAAGAGGGATACAATTTTTTTTTTTTAATTGTCGATGAGCATAAAAAGCTTCAGATTTACAGTGTAATGTCTATTTATTCAAATAATGTTTTACTATGGCATGCATTAAATACATATTATATGCAATAAAGTTAATAAAAAAAACAATGCCATTCATTTGTAAGGCCGTGTCACAGGACTGTCAGGCTGTCACACAGGGATGTGACAGGGCCTGACGGTCGGCCATTTTAAACTGCCATTACTCAACCTGCTAGCATGCTAGCATAAAGACTGTTAACATGCAATCAAGGAATTTCAGTAACTTTTTTAGACATGTTTTGGATTTAAAAGATTTTCATTATTTTCTGGGATGTTTTACCGTGACAGGGCCTGACCCTTTAGCTCGTCCTCCTCAAAAAAAAAACATACAAAAACAAGCTTAAAATCCTACAATTCAATGACAGAACTCACCCTTGATCAGTGTCCGCTTCACCTCAGCCAGATGATGTCACTTCCTGTGAGCCATACCTTTAAAAGCGCATTACACACATTTTATGTTGAGTTTTATGTAAACGTGACAGGACTGACCGAAAACATGGGGACTGTTGTAAAATAGTATTTTTTTTGTAGAATTTATGTATAATTTCATGTTTTTAATCAGTTGATGTGAATGATAACAACTTAAACTTGTTATTGATGGAGTTTGTTTTCTAAATAACAGTTTTTAGCATAACAAAACTATGAAAGCTGTAGGTCCAATTTGGCTGAGGACAAGGACAGGATTTGTAATTTTCAAAAGTGTTTTGAAAAATTAAAAAAATATCTGAGAACCTAATGAATGACAACTCACAGAAATCAACCATCAGTCAGTTTTAGACATTTTTTCTGAAGGTAATACTTTTTATTCACTGTAACAAGTCAAGGACAGATAATGTACATTTCTGGTAGAATGTCCCGTGTTGCTATTCACTTTGAAAAGTTATTTAAACTTTTAATCAATTTTTTTATAGTTTTAGTTTCCATTTTAATATGGAAGCTTGTCTCTGCCACAGGATTAAACAATTAAAAAGGTAACAGAATTAACAAAAGTTTTATCTTACAATTCAGACATTTTTATATTGCACAGTTAGTTTATATCACACAATGTGGACTGTTTTTCTCACAATTCAGAATTGCGAGATATAAACTCAGAATTGCACTTACATTTCTGAGAAAACAATACTCCGAACTGTGAGATATTAACTCACAATCGCTAGAAAAACAGGCTGAATTGTGAGATAGTCTTTAAAAAAAAAATAAAGAAAAAAATTAATTGTGAAATGTAAACTCGGAGAATTCAGAGAAAAAGTTATTGCAGTTCAAAATATTTCAATTCAAAGTTAAAGTCACAATTGCCTTTTTTTTTTAATTATGTTGCAGAAACAAGCTTCCATATTTTTTTACTGTAGTATCTGAGCTCTCTATGTGGTTGCTCTACTTGTCACATGATTGGATTAGTATTGTTTTTCACCAACACAAGAAAGGGTTTGGATATTTTTGTTTTCTGACCTAGACGACAGTGTGCTGCTACTCAGAACTTTAGTTCAAACTGTTGTAACAACAAGATGATCATGGGTAAGGTTTGATCCCTAGGGAATAGATGAACTAATAAAATGTATATAGACACTCAGTGCAAACCAAAACTGAAACAGTACTAATATAATGTTTAATAGCACTTGTTTGTCTGTGTCTCAGTTTCAGCTCTACAAGTATGAAATATCATATTTTTGTTCAAATATTTATTGCATGCCAAAAAGTATTTGTACATACAAACTACAGTTTCAATTTCTAAATGTTATTACAACATACCTATATAAAATGTAGTTTTATACCAAAATAAGTGGCACATTCATTAAATAGCAAACTAATTGGCATATTTATGTCGCATGGTTTTCAGTCTAAACAAGATGAATTGTGTTAGGTTTCAAAATATGAAACAATAGATATACAGTATATTGTTCAAAATGAAGACGACATTTAGACATTTTCTAGTTAGTTGTCAAACATTGTGGAACATGTTTATAGTTAATGTTAACTAATAAAATGAAATGTAAATCAGTATAGTGTTACATCTGAGAAAAGCATTATCTCTAGCATTATTTGTTTGTAGATGCCACTGTTCCAGTGCAATTAAAAAAATGTTTAAGTGCACTAATACTTAATGCCAGTAAAGTTATTGCAGATAAGTAAGCATTATCAACAACAACAACAAAAAAGAGATTAATTACAAATTATTGGAAGATATTGATTTAGAGTTCACACCATGGTGCAGAGGCTGGTGTCATACAGCACCCAACATTTTGATGCTGTCCAGCTCTACCGCACTGCAATTCTCAAATCATGAACCTCTACAGTGAAATACTCATTTTATGCTTAAAACCAACTTGGTGAAATGAGCTTTGTTACAGCTCAGTCCTAAACCCCTGAGAGCAATGGATATACCCTGCCGGAGGAGAGTGGACTTTTTCATTTCGTATGAAATCTGGTCAAGGTCACTATTGTGTGAGAGTTTCAGGACAGCAGAAATCCCATTCATTATTCATGCCTCTGACTGATAGCTATTTGGAGAGAGAAACTAGGCCTGTAGCCCACTATTACTGGAGCTGATCCCTGTGATGCCTCATATTGGCTACTGCAAAGTTTTTATTATTTTGTTTTTTTCAGTAATATCTAATACCCTAAGAGCTTTTGATGTGCAGAGCCAGTGCGATCTCATTCCTTTTCATAGCTATCCGTACCTAAAGTCTTGTGTACAGTATGTAGCACGTAGCATCTAAAACAAAAAAAATTCTTGTGTACAGTATATTTTTTTCTTTTGAAACACAAATCGAACACCATCACAGCTGAAATGTAAGTCATTTGCACTGTTTGTATAGCTGAATTTAATTGTCATTAAAGCTCAAAAAGTATGACATTTAAGATAAACTTTTAATTTTGGATGTGTGTTCGCTATCACTGAAGTTCTGATTTCTTTTTAGAAATTAGGCACATATTGCACATATATACTGTCATTTATTATAGATAGAATTAAATCAACCTATGTTTTATGTACTAAAACATCTTTTAAAGTCAAAGTAAAGTTTTTTTACATTGGCAGATGCTTTTATCCAAAGTGCATTCAAGGTATAAATGTTATCAATCAGCAAGTGTGTTCCTTGGGAATTGAACTCAGGACCTGTGTGTTGCTAGCGTCATGCCTCACCAGATGAGCTACAGCTTTAGGATCTTAATTAGTGAATCATTCCAAACTAATTTAGCCTTTGCGCTGTGCTTAAAATACTTTTTATCCACCTTTTTCTTCAAAGCGGAAGTAAGCTTATGGGTGAGACTTCCGGTTCATTGGCCGCTATAGGCAGATGAGACCGGAAGCCTATCTAGACCCATAGAATTTACAAATTTCTAGCCCATTTTTGCTGCAAGAAAAAGGTGGATAAAACATATAGTTCCGTTCCTTGATTCTGATTGGTTGAGCCGCATTCGAAGCTGTTGTAAATTACTCTACAAACATACACCTTTGTTGCAACCACAACTGTTTCTGAGGAACTACATTGTTTGGTGGAAAAATACTGTTTTTATTAATATCATAACACTTGATTTGCTCTGTTTTATTTTGTGAAACCGTACTACGTATATGGAATAACTGTTTTATAAAAGCAATAAGCCCCGTGAAGCCGTGGTTTACAGAAAGTGAAAGTGTCGTGACATGTGGCCAAGTATGGTGACCCATACTTGGAATTAGTGCTCTGCATCCAAAGTGTGTGCACACACGCACGCACGCACGCACGCACGCACGCACGCACGCACACACACACACACACACACACACACACGGAGCAGTGGGCAGCCATTTATGGGGGTTTAGTGTCACCTCAGTCGTGGTATTGAAGGTGGGAGAAAGCGCTGTACATTCACTCCACCCACCAACAATCCTTGCTTTAGCCTAATTTGGTGTTCCTAGTGAAAAAAACTCTTATTATTCTGTATTGACAGTAAATCTTTTTGTCAACTTGCTGTCATCAATTAGCACAAGTTTTATATTTCTTTTTTCCGGAACTGATTGTGAAGCCTCATTGATCATAACTTATGCACCTCGGTTTTTGAGTGCTTTATTTGTGGATAATTTTGGCAAAGAAAATCCTCTTCAGGTCAAAATGACCGGAACACAACATGAGGGTTAGACTAATATGATGAATCTCTCCAGATAAATTCCTACTGTACCTCAAACCTCAATTAAAAAACAACAACAAAAAAACAAAAACAAATTGCATATATATGACCTTAGGTAGCAATATGAGTTAAACGTTTGAACAAAATCTCATTACAGAAAAAGGCAGCAGGCATTGGCCATGAAACCCTTTTCTCAAGTGCTGATATTGATGTTGATATTGTTCAAATGGTCGCCCGCAGGCCTGCAGTGTGTCAATGAGGTGCGCTATTGGAAATCATTCCAGCTCCACTTCTCTCAAGCTCTGCATGTGCCTGTGGCTATCCGGCACTGAGGATCCCAATGCTCATAGCACACTGCAGCAGCGTTTATTTAAATGATTCATGTTTACTGTTAAATGAAGGACAGTCCAGTTCAAATGTCTGTAAACAAGCAATCAGTCACTCTAAGGGGAGAAACGCCATGATTTGTATGATATTCCACATGAACGCTTTCCAGAAAAACCACCCTGGCTAGGCTTTGAACATACAGTGCTTATAAAAAGTATTGGATTTTATTACGTCTTGTACTTTCTTTCTGTACTTCAAAAAAAAATTAAAATTATAACTATTATCTTTTCCACACTTGAGTGTTTTTATTTGTCTATTCATAATAATAATTAAAGACCTGCTGTTATATGAAACATTTTATTATTTTGAATAGGACAGATATTAAACAACAATAGACATTTATGCATTTGGCGAATGCTTTACAAACGCAAGTTTGTAAAGAGTTTGTCTAACAAAAGAATATTCTTACAAAACGGGCCAAATGAATTCCTTTGTGGTTCAGTGTCATTACAAAATAAAACAAAAAACATTTCAAGGGTGTGAATATTTTTATTGGCACTGAACTTGACTACAAGGGCAAATAAAGAAAGAATAAATGTAAGTGTATGTCAGTATTGGCAAAAAGCATACCGCATAACACAAAGACTATTCATTCAATAAAAACATTTATTTTCAAACTCTCTGCTCTTTGCAAAAGTATCTGTGGTAATTGTGATGTACACTGTAAAAAATGACCGTGAATTTAACGGTAAAAGACATATTCATTCAATAAAAACATTTATTTTCAAACTCTCTGCTCTTTGCAAAAGTATCTGTGGTAATTGTGATGTACACTGTAAAAAATGACTGTGAATTTAACGGTAAAAGACTGTAAAAGTGCTACAGTAAAAACCTGTTAAATGGTTAACGGTTAATTCCCCTACTATATACGGTGAAAAACTGTATTGGACATTACATGTATTGGACATTAATTTTACGGTAATTATATGGAAAAAGACTGTATAATTTACAGGGAATAACCGTCAATTGACATTCCCAGAATTCCCTGCGTTACATTTCAAATTTTATGTTTTTTTTGTTGAAATAACTATGTTTCTTCTTAGTTTTTTCTTATCAGTTTTGTATATTAGGGTTGTGTGTTACACCTAATGTTGTTAAATGAATGTTTATTGCGTTATTTCAGTTTCATGTGTGTTACCGTGATGGTGTTTAGTGTTTGTGCACCTTCTATATATGTTATTATTTAAAAGCTGCTTGTGATGGGCTTTGGTTCATCATGTGACTTTCTCATCACCTCCTGCATTTGGAGGTCATCAGTTTATTACAAAGCTACAAAACAGATTTCAGTACTTCAATAGGTTGGTATATTAACATTATATCAGTTAATGAAATTAAGGTATTTAACTGTAAATTTAAGTTAAAGCCATAAAAACTAAAACGTTGCTACCGTATGTTTTACCACAGCTGCCGGTTTTTTACCGTACATTGTACGGAATGTTTTTTACAGTGTACTAAATCACAATTAAATCAATATTGGAATGAGTGAAATATTATCCTTAAGACAGCACTGTTTACACAAAGACCTGGACTCTAAGAATTTTAATTTTTTTCTCCTTTCTTTGTGATCTAAATAATGGATCACAGTAGAACTGTTTGTACATCTAGCATTCATTAGCCTCTCAAAGAGGCCCACCTGTGGTTAGCCAACAAACAATTCACTTTCAACCCACCAGCAAAGCACCAAACCAAAAATAACATTCAATGACAAACTCATCTTGAGTTTCTGAAACAACAGTTGTTTTGTCTGTGGAGAGCTGACAGGCTCGTAGGGGCGACTCAAAATCGTCTTGCCCCCTTGCTGTGTTCACAACAAACCTCAGATCTGACCCAAAAGTTTTTAACAGGGGCAAGAGTTTTAGAACAAGTGAAAAGTAAACTTTGTAAGAAAACTTTTACAAAACTCCATATATTGGTTTCTGTATGACCCCAACACATCGAGGCAAACAAAAAAAAAATAGAAATGTTTATTAAGCTACTTGCTGCATGAAGAGTTTGGTTCCAAAACACTATAAATCCATTTTGATTCATTTGAGTAAAAATGTGTTTTCTTTACCAAGAATGTCGCAAGATGAAAACCACTATTTTCTGATTCAAACGTTCACATAGCATATTTAGGTTATAATAACATTAAAAATTAAAATCCAGATTTTGATTTTCAAAGATTTATTATAAAATGTTATAATTTTTTTCCCAAAATGCAATAAATCCATGACACTTTTTTTTCTTCAAAATGCAATAAATCCATTGAGTCAATATAAAAGTTATTTTTCATATTGAAACTGTTGAAAATACACAACAGTAAGTTGATCCACATATGACAGCCTCTGAACTTGGTCAATACTAATCTTTGGACTAAAAATACATTCAATCAGTCATCGCTCCCAAAATGAATTCAACTGCTATAATCAAATGCTATAAATTAATTACAACAATAAAAGAAAATTTCATCATGAACATACATGAACAACAATATCACATTAAACCACAGAAATTCCCAAATGACTTTTCCCTTACATTCAACTTCCAAAAGTGCATTAATCTTTGCCATGTTACGTTTATTTAGTTGACTAGTGCTATAGCCTACGCTGTATTAACAAAAACATAAATGGCATTAATAAAAACACTTACACTGACAAGCTACGCAATATCACGTTCATAATCGAATGTGACTCATCTGCGATTATGAACGTGATATTGCAGTGATTTACGGCTCTGTGTATTAAATGCCGCTCCATCTGAAAGCACGTGATGGAGATTTACTATTAATCACAGAACCGGCTTTACTGACGAGATGCACATGACAATCACATGCGATTTATCGTGCATAGTGATGGGACAATTGATACAGAGGCTCCGATGCGCCGACGCAGTTTTCAAAGCACTATTGTATCATACACTGTGCCGATGCTTGTATCGAAATGACAATACCACGTGATTGATGACGTTTGAAGCTTCGGACGTCATGCAGTATCGGAAGGTCGGGACAGCTGGTTTGAAAAAATCAGCGCTTCGCATGACTCTTGTGTTTGACTTTACATTGACTTGGTTGTGTGTGTGTGTGTGGTGTGTGTGTGTGTGTACACTTATTTGGGATTCAGTAGAATAGTTTAGAACAACCTCAACACCAGACAGAAACTGAATGCACGTCACACCTTGCATTTTATCATGTTCTAGCTGGGGTCTCAGAGACCCCAAACAGCTCACCCAAAATATTTTTGCTACTACTCACGTCAATTATTAATTATAATCACACACTTGTGTATTTTATATTATTGATCAATATGCGAATCCATTGACCGGACTACGCATGACACGAGATGGCACAGATTAAAAACTTTTTCAAACCATCCTCTGCTCCGCGATGTGCTGGAGAAACGAGTCTGACCACCAGATGTCGCGCTAATGTGCACAGTGTTAAAAAAAAAAGCTTTGAGTAATGAACCGTTTTTCGGCACAGTTTGATGAAAGCCTCAAACGGTTCAGAAAGCCTCGGTTTCCCATCACTAATCGTGCAGCCCTAAATTTGTTTGTTGATCACAAAGTACAAAGCAGATGAGGAAAACTAGGATGCCGGGTGTATTCAAAGCGCCACCATTAATGTCTAGAGTGCGCGAAACGGTGCGCTGTGATTGGTTGAGCGGATATATCGCATTCTGCAGAAAAGGGAGACTGGCGTTTGTCGTGGTTTGGAAAGAAAGGGAGAAAACATTACAGAATAACTCGGCGGATATCGCATTTTGGGTAAAATTAATAATGGACTTTTCAATACCGACCAGATACAATACTGATTTTGGCAGAAACAAATTTTTTTTTTAAATGGTGTTTATCGCGTTTTGGAACCAAACTCTTCATATATATATATATATAATTTCCCACAAGGCATTCACATTTTTGCATTGTCATTTATTAATGAATTGCATAAAGATATCATATATCATTTAAAACTACTATTATTATTTCTACACTTTAAAGGGGTCATATGATGCTGCTAAAAAGAACATCATTTGGTGTATTTGGTGTAATGAAATGTGTTTATGCAGTTTAAGGTTAAAAAAACACATTATTTTCCACATATTGTACATTATTGTTTCTCCTCTATGTCCCGTCTTTCTGAAACGTGTCGATTTTTACAAAGCTCATCGGTCTGAAAAGCGAGGTGTGCTGTGATTGGCCAGCTATCCAGAGCGTTGTGATTGGTGTCCCGGCTGGAGCGACGAGACAAAACCAATAAAACCCATTATAAACGGGGCATTTGTTGCATCCAGTGGGGACATAATTACTGATTATAATGACTTATAATGACTCTTCCAGGATCAGGAAACAGTCCTCCATAAAATGCGCTGCACACATCTGAATATTTGGGTTGAAGTGTTCTGGAACAGTGTTGTAAATACAACTTAACCACTGATTTCTAGTCGTGTTCTCTTTTGGAAGACCAAACAAAGTAGTTTCGCTTTCACAACAAAACACACAGCTTCTTCACGACATGGCGGCAGCAACAATACTACAGCAAGAATAAAAGTTACGCCTTCTTTCTTTGCGTGAACATTTGGGCGGCGTTATGCAAATCGTCCCACATCGTGAGGTAGACATGTGGGGGCGTGTTAGAACGAGCCGTTTTAGGTAGACGTGGTTGACTCTTAACTTTTATAAAGAATATCTCTTTGGATTTGAGACTTTTGTTTTTGCAACTTTACAGATCTTCTTTATGCACCAAGAGCTTGTAACACTCCAAAGAGAAAGGAACAATTGAAATCTCATCATATGACCCCTTTAATCATTACTGTTTCCAAGGTTGTCACAGAGTGACATTTACTTTGAACTTCTTGGAAAGGGTTTTGAATTGAGTGTGTCTCTGACCTGAGAAACCAGTGAAAACTGCCATCTCAGCAAACTGCCATATGTGGACCTGTTTTAATATTACAATATTACATGCAAGAAACCAAGTGGGAATACAGGGAGAGTGGGAAGAAAGAGAGTAGCACTTGACAAAATCAAATAAACAAATAAACACACTATATGCCTGTTTACTCTCACCGCACAGTCTGTCAGTGGTGTGTATTTCTGTTTAAACACACAACGTTTCTACTTTACATATGACTTCTGGCTCATCTCACTCCCACTCAACAGAAACTCTTCATGCTCTGTGAGAGGGCAGATTCTGCAACCTCTGATTCGTAAATTATTTCCAGTCGACTTCTCTCTCTGAGAGTTATTAATTCATCAGCACTTCTTTCCCCAGCCATATTCAGAGTCAGCTATTATCGTTTTTTCATCTATCTATCTATCTATCTATCTATCTATCTATCTATCTATCTATCTATCTATCTATCTATCTATCTATCTATCTATCTATCTATCTATCTATCTACAGTGTTGGGGAGGAACTCATTACATGTAACGGAATTACGTAATTTAATTACAAAATAAACGTAATTGTAATCAGTTACAGTTACTGAGAAATTACAGTTAAATTACAGTTACTTATGAAAATATTAATGATTACAAAGGGGATTACAACTGATTTTTTTTATACACACACCCACATACAGATACAGATTTAATTGATTTATTTCCCAAAATTCACTGACTGCTCTAAAATATGAGACACCAATGTTTCAGGAGTTAAGGACACAGAATAGGACACATGCTTATTCAATAACTGTTTTATTTCCTATTTGGGTTTATGCATATGCTTTATTTTTTAAGATTAACTGTTTTTTCCAAGGCATTGTTAGATGCAGTGTTTCCTGTCATAGCAATGCAAATATTTGTTTTTTCCAAAACAGTACATATACAAAATAAACGTAATTGTAATCAGTTACAATCTATCTATCTATCTATCTATCTATCTATCTATCTATCTATCTATCTATCTATCTATCTATCTATCTATCTATCTATCTATCTATCTATCTATCTATCTGTCTATCTGTCTATCTGTCTATCCGTCCATCCATCCATCTGTCCAATCTCTCTGAATATGAATGCTCATATATATTTCTTGTACACAGGACACCTGCAATGATTGGCTGCTCCTTTGTGGTGGATCGTGAGTATTTTGGAGAAATCGGGCTGCTTGACCCGGGCATGGAGGTTTACGGAGGAGAAAACATTGAACTTGGTATGAGGGTAAGTGAGATCCTTACTAAAGCCATATTTGTGCACTCATGTCATTATTTGGCTTAGATAAGTGAAATATGGTGATGTAAACATTTGCGCATAAAAGCATGTAAAAGAGACAAATAAGTGTCTGCCTTGTTCATTTTGTTCAGTTGAGACATTCACAGTCCAGTGTATTCAGGTAATTGGAATTCATTGAGCATGGAGCTGTTTTAGCATATGAGACCCTCTCAGAAATTACAATTCACGATTGTTGCCACCCTCTCTGTAAATTCACAGGTGACAATGTAATTAACTCTATCTGCAAAGCTTCAGCATTTGACATATGTTTAATTACATTTCTTCATGCTTTCATGCCCAAGGCGTCATACCAGAGAGTGTTTGGGGGGTAAGCATGCAGATTCCCCCCTCCATCGAGGAGTAGATGCGTTGCCCAAAGGAAGTGAAAGTACTCAGTGCCAAATTACACAAGCTCGGATGCTTTAAAGGCAGTAGGGTACAAAGAAAGTAGATTCTTGCAGCTGCAGCCTTGAGAGAAATTTCATGGCCCACATGGTCTGTGAGCCAATGGAGAATTGAACTTGCTTAAATTCAGAAGCTGTTCTTTCTGTGGGGCGTCGAATATCCTTAGAAGATTTGCATAATTTGGATTAAATTCATTTTAAAGATTCATTGCCAGTGTTGATTGACAGAAATGTGTTTTCAGCCTGATGATAGATTGAACTATGGAGATGAATAGTGCTGTTTGAAACGTCTGGTTGAAGACGGTTTCAATTGTCTGTTTGTTATGTCTCGGTGACAGTTGATACAAAAGTAGACAGAATCATTTGTGGTTTTCTTTGCAAGTAGCTTCCTGGAATGTTGTACATTCTTTTACGTAAATTCAGAATCAACAGTTTTGCTGAAACCTCAGAGGCATTTTATACTGAATATGTTTGTAATATTGATTGAAATTGCACAGTGACTGCTTGCTCATTTATTAATGAATTGCATAAAGATATCATATATCATTTAAAACTACTATTATTATTTCTACACTTTAAAGGGGTCATATGATGCTGCTAAAAAGAACATCATTTGGTGTATTTGGTGTAATGAAATGTGTTTATGCAGTTTAAGGTTAAAAAAACACATTATTTTCCACATATTGTACATTATTGTTTCTCCTCTATGTCCCGTCTTTCTGAAACGTGTCGATTTTTACAAAGCTCATCGGTCTGAAAAGCGAGGTGTGCTGTGATTGGCCAGCTATCCAGAGCGTTGTGATTGGTGTCCCGGCTGGAGCGACGAGACAAAACCAATAAAACCCATTATAAACGGGGCATTTGTTGCATCCAGTGGGGACATAATTACTGATTATAATGACTTATAATGACTCTTCCAGGATCAGGAAACAGTCCTCCATAAAATGCACTGCACACATCTGAATATTTGGGTTGAAGTGTTCTGGAACAGTGTTGTAAATACAACTTAACCACTGATTTCTAGTCGTGTTCTCTTTTGGAAGACCAAACAAAGTAGTTTCGCTTTCACAACAAAACACACAGCTTCTTCACGACATGGCGGCAGCAACAATACTACAGCAAGAATAAAAGTTACGCCTTCTTTCTTTGCGTGAACATTTGGGCGGCGTTATGCAAATCGTCCCACATCGTGAGGTAGACATGTGGGGGCGTGTTAGAACGAGCCGTTTTAGGTAGACGTGGTTGACTCTTAACTTTTATAAAGAATATCTCTTTGGATTTGAGACTTTTGGTTTTGCAACTTTACAGATCTTCTTTATGCACCAAGAGCTTGTAACACTCCAAAGAGAAAGGAACAATTGAAATCTCATCATATGACCCCTTTAATCATTACTGTTTCCAAGGTTGTCACAGAGTGACATTTACTTTGAACTTCTTGGAAAGGGTTTTGAATTGAGTGTGTCTCTGACCTGAGAAACCAGTGAAAACTGCCATCTCAGCAAACTGCCATATGTGGACCTGTTTTAATATTACATGCTGAAGAGCAAGAAACCAAGTGGGAATACAGGGAGAGTGGGAAGAAAGAGAGTAGCACTTGACAAAATCAAATAAACACTTTTCTCTACTATATGCCTGTTTACTCTCACCGCACAGTCTGTCAGTGGTGTGTATTTCTGTTTAAACACACAACGTTTCTACTTTACATATGACTTCTGGCTCATCTCACTCCCACTCAACAGAAACTCTTCATGCTCTGTGAGAGGGCAGATTCTGCAACCTCTGATTCGTAAATTATTTCCAGTCGACTTCTCTCTCTGAGAGTTATTAATTCATCAGCACTTCTTTCCCCAGCCATATTCAGAGTCAGCTATTATCGTTTTTTCATCTATCTATCTATCTATCTATCTATCTACAGTGTTGGGGAGGAACTCATTACATGTAACGGAATTACGTAATTTAATTACAAAATAAACGTAATTGTAATCAGTTACAGTTACTGAGAAATTACAGTTAAATTACAGTTACTTATGAAAATATTAATGATTACAAAGGGGATTACAACTGATTTTTTTTATACACACACCCACATACAGATACAGATTTAATTGATTTATTTCCCAAAATTCACTGACTGCTCTAAAATATGAGACACCAATGTTTCAGGAGTTAAGGACACAGAATAGGACACATGCTTATTCAATAACTGTTTTATTTCCTATTTGGGTTTATGCATATGCTTTATTTTTTAAGATTAACTGTTTTTTCCAAGGCATTGTTAGATGCAGTGTTTCCTGTCATAGCAATGCAAATATTTGTTTTTTCCAAAACAGTACATATACAAAATAAACGTAATTGTAATCAGTTACAATCTATCTATCTATCTATCTATCTATCTATCTATCTATCTATCTATCTATCTGTCTATCTGTCTATCTGTCTATCCGTCCATCCATCCATCTGTCCAATCTCTCTGAATATGAATGCTCATATATATTTCTTGTACACAGGACACCTGCAATGATTGGCTGCTCCTTTGTGGTGGATCGTGAGTATTTTGGAGAAATCGGGCTGCTTGACCCGGGCATGGAGGTTTACGGAGGAGAAAACATTGAACTTGGTATGAGGGTAAGTGAGATCCTTACTAAAGCCATATTTGTGCACTCATGTCATTATTTGGCTTAGATAAGTGAAATATGGTGATGTAAACATTTGCGCATAAAAGCATGTAAAAGAGACAAATAAGTGTCTGCCTTGTTCATTTTGTTCAGTTGAGACATTCACAGTCCAGTGTATTCAGGTAATTGGAATTCATTGAGCATGGAGCTGTTTTAGCATATGAGACCCTCTCAGAAATTACAATTCACGATTGTTGCCACCCTCTCTGTAAATTCACAGGTGACAATGTAATTAACTCTATCTGCAAAGCTTCAGCATTTGACATATGTTTAATTACATTTCTTCATGCTTTCATGCCCAAGGCGTCATACCAGAGAGTGTTTGGGGGGTAAGCATGCAGATTCCCCCCTCCATCGAGGAGTAGATGCGTTGCCCAAAGGAAGTGAAAGTACTCAGTGCCAAATTACACAAGCTCGGATGCTTTAAAGGCAGTAGGGTACAAAGAAAGTAGATTCTTGCAGCTGCAGCCTTGAGAGAAATTTCATGGCCCACATGGTCTGTGAGCCAATGGAGAATTGAACTTGCTTAAATTCAGAAGCTGTTCTTTCTGTGGGGCGTCGAATATCCTTAGAAGATTTGCATAATTTGGATTAAATTCATTTTAAAGATTCATTGCCAGTGTTGATTGACAGAAATGTGTTTTCAGCCTGATGATAGATTGAACTATGGAGATGAATAGTGCTGTTTGAAACGTCTGGTTGAAGACGGTTTCAATTGTCTGTTTGTTATGTCTCGGTGACAGTTGATACAAAAGTAGACAGAATCATTTGTGGTTTTCTTTGCAAGTAGCTTCCTGGAATGTTGTACATTCTTTTACGTAAATTCAGAATCAACAGTTTTGCTGAAACCTCAGAGGCATTTTATACTGAATATGTTTGTAATATTGATTGAAATTGCACAGTGACTGCTTGCTCCCCAAATAGCATTGTGTGCTGGTACTTGATTGTAACGACTTTTTGTTTGTTTTTCTACAACAAAAAATTATGACATTGTCTGTGTTTGCCACATTTCCTGGCTGATTTATACATTAAATGAGACTTTCTGTTTGAAATGTAAATTGTTCACATATTTACCAATATTTCACAGACCACTTGTGAGGAGATTCTTACTGTTTTGCATTTGAACACATTTTTTTTTCTGACCCTGGTTTGAAATTGCCTGGGCTAGTGGACTTAAAGGAATAGTTCACCCAAAAATGAAAATTGACAGAAAATGTACTCACCCTCAAAGTCATCTATATCTTGGATGGCCTGTCTCTTCATTAAAACATATGTAGCATTACATCACTTGTTCACCAATGGATCCTCTGTTGTGAATGGGTGCCGTCAGAATGAGAGTCCAAACAGCTGATAAAACATCACAGCAATCAACAAGTAATGCACACCGATCCAGTCCGTCACCTATCAGTGAAGTAAAAAGCCTCACAAGACATTAATTAATATGTCATGGACCGCTTTTTCATTTTGGGCTGAACTATTCCTTTAAAGAAAACTTACAGGGATAGTTTAGCCAAAAAGTCAAAATCATGTCAACATTTGCTCACACTCATGTTAAATTCGATTCATTTTTTGAGTAAACTATAACTTTAAGTAAAAAAAGTGGCACAGGCTTACTTCACTCTAGCCTATATTAGTGTAAGCATGTGTTCTGCATTCCATTTGTTCCTTCATTACATGCTGCAGAAGGTTTCTTGTAACAGAAAAAAAAAGCTAGAATTTAGCAAAAGCGTCAAATTCCCAGCTTTAAAATAAACCAAATGCTTATTGGTGCTGAACACAGTGATGGCACATATGATCCATCTCAGTCTCTGGTTAATCCTCCAAAGCTGATGCAGCTCATTCAGGAGGGATTACTTTGACTGACAGCTACATATTTAATAATTAACCTTATGCCACACCAAATAGACAACCTTAGTTCACTCTGTAAAGAGATTCAGAAACGGGGAGTCGAAGAGAGGACGTTGTGGAGCAATAGGCTCGGATTGAATAGCTAATATGAAGACTAAAAGACATTAGAAGAAATGTGCAGCGGTATGATGGGAGTTTAATTTGTGTGAAGTTGTACCAAATGCCCACGAGGGAAATTAAAACTGCGGTAAAGTGGCTCAGAAAAAGCTGATTTGACACTTACAGCCCAAACTAATTGCATTTAGTGTGTATCAGTTCAATTTTATCCTGAAGTGACATTTTGCTGTTTTAACAATGCAAGCAGGAGCTCATAGGCTGGGAGAGGGTGATTCACAGGGGTCCTTTTTTTGTCACACCGAGATTTCGTTATCGAAACGGATCATAAATCTCTGAAATGGTTGAATAGGATGAAAGACACAAATTCTCGCTTGACACGATGGTTTTTGTCTATACAACCCTTCCGCTTTACAGTGAAGCATCGTCCGGGGGACGAAAATATTGCAGCCGATTTTCTTTCTCGCTCACCGTGCGAGAATGCATAGGTGGGGGGAAATGTGATGGCTAAGGCCACAGTTAATAATTGGGCTAGTTTATGTCAATCGTTCTAGTTTTCTTTTTAATTAATTTCATTTCTTTGTAGGAGAAATAGATTTTTTTGTTTAAGGGATTAATTGTTTGTTTGCTTGTTTATAAATTTATATGTATTTATTTTGTCTTTTTAATATTATTTACCCAAAACATTTTGTGTTAGTGGTGCATGTTGTCTCTTATGCGCACATTAAAGATCAAAGAGCGAGACAACAATCCATTACTAGAGTGCACGCTAGTGTAGGGTGACCATACGTGCCATTTTCCCAGGATGCGTCCTTGTCAGGATTTGTTTTGGCTTTGGTTTTTCCTGTTTTCATGCTTGCTGAAGGTAATGATCGAAAAGTAGTTTGACCAATAACATGCAGGCATTGTACATAATGGACCAATCATGGTGTGTGTGTGTGTGTGTGTGTGTGAGAAGGTGGGTTCTATGGTCAAAGCGATGCAATTACGCGTACATAGGATGTGTGTTCGACTTAAAAGCAGCTCGATCGATCAGTGTTTGACATCAACACGTCCTGGGAAAATGGCACGTATGGTCACCCTACGCTAGTGATTGAATAAAACCACAACTAAACAAGATATGGGTGAATAATTTCTTTATTTAATTGTTTGAATGATTGTGTGTCTTACCCGTGGTTCTGACTGCAGCATGGAACAAAGGCTTGTTATTAAAAGAGCGTGGCATTTCCTCATGTCCTTTATATCCTTTGCTAGGAATTATGGGAAATTAAGTTTTGGGTACCATATGGGTTTGGATTGTTTGTTCATTTGAATGTGTTATTATAAAGGGCATTCTTTCCAGTTTATTTTATTATTGCTTTATGGTGAATGGAATTTCATGTTTATAGAGTTTATTTGTATATATTTCTTTTTCATTGAGGTTTGATGTACTGAATTGAGACCCCCTGTAATTATAAAATGGTTTGATCTGTTTGTTAAAAGGGTGTGCTTTTTCTATGGCTGATGGAGTTCTGGTGAGGGATCCCTGGAGAAACATCTGAGGCCCATAATCAGTAATGTGCTGATATTTCATTTATCAGTTAGTTTGTCTTTCTTTTCTTTTGGTTTTTCACATTTTTTATTGCACCTTTGTGATCAGTACATGAGTGTGGCAGTTAATAAAATGGAAATTTGAAGATTCTATGAATGCCTCCTGAAAATTTTATGGAAGAACCCTTACAGCAACACATCTCCTTCGCATAGGGTTGATCAGGTTGTTGATTGTGGCCTGTGGAATGTTGGTCCACTCCTCTTCAATGGCTGTGCGAAGTTGCTGGATATTGGCAGGAACTGGAACACGCTGTCGTATACGCCGATCCAGAGGATCCCAAACATGCTCAATAGGTAACATGTCTGGTGAGTATGCCGGCCATGCAAGAACTGGGATGTTTTCAGCTTCCAGGAATTGTGTACAGATCCTTGCAACATGAGGTTGTGCATTATCATGCTGCAACATGAGGTGATGGTCGTGGATGAATGGCACAACAATGGGCCTCAGGATCTCATCACGGTATCTCTGTGCATTCAAAATGTTATCAATAAAATGCACCTGTGTTCGTTGTCGATAACATACGCCTGCCCATACCATAACCCCACCACCACCATGGGCCACTCGATCCACAACACTGACATCAGCAAACCGCTCACCCACACGACGCCATACACGCTGTCTGCCATCTGCCCTGTACAGTGAAAACCGGGATTCATCTGTGAAGAGAACACCTCCCCAAAGTGCCAGATGCCATCGAATGTGAGCATTTGCCCACTCAAGTCGGTTACGACATTGAACTGCACTCAGGTCGAGACCCAGATGAGGATGACGAGCATGCAGATGAGCTTCCCTGAGATGGTTTCTGACAGTTTGTGCAGAAATTCTTTGGTTATGCAAACCGATTGTTGCAGCAGCTGTCCGGGTGGCTGGTCTCAGACGATCTTGGAGGTGAAGATGCTGGATGTGGAGGTCCTGGGCTGGTGTGATTACACGTGGTCTGCGGTTGTGAGGCCGGTTGGATGTACTGACAAATTCTCTGAAACGCCTTTGGAGACGGCTTATGGTAGAGAAATGAACATTCATTTCACGGACAACAGTTCTGGTGGACATTCCTGCAGTCAGCATGCCAATTGTACGCTCCCTCAAAACTTGCGACATCTGTGGCATTGTGCTGTGTGATAAAACTGCACATTTTAGAGTGGCCATTTATTGTGGCCAGCCTAAGGTACTGTAGGGCCTCTGTGAACAGACACAAATGAACGACTGAATCTCTGCGTCTCACCAGAAAAACTAAGGTATCCTATCATCCATGTGAGAGTCGTAAAACTGAACCATGGTCAGCCCAGGCGCCAATTGTCTCAAATAAGTTCCTGTCCCGCTCAGCTTACCTTTACCAGAAACACAAGGAGAGAGTGATTTACACAACCACCTCCTGGGTCGGCAAGCACTAAGACAGCAATAACTGACCCTTTGCATCTGGACTCATTTAAGCAACAGAACGTCAGTGTTGTCTCGTGACTGGCTTCAGCATAAATAAACCATCTAGTAAACAACAGAACAAAGAACATGGTATCTGGAAATGTTCCAGCGACAGACACACCCGGACTCCATGACCGTTTAACGCATAAATTGATAATCCGATAAACAGAAAGCGACAGATTAATAGCTCAATGTCCGAGCGAGAAGAATGGCAGATCTACACCCGTGACATTGTCATGACCTCAGGACATCTCCCCTTTTCTCCCTGCATTCCAAAAGGGATGCACCCCTTTTCTCTCCTTCGGTCAGACAAAGGGACATAAAACTTACAACAGACAATTTCAAAAAACAATCATTTAAGTATAAAAGGGCAACTATATCCACAAATGATATGCTTTCTGTTTGATGTGCTATTGTAACCTATGATGTTTAGTCAATGTTTTATAACCCCTTTTAGTAGATAAAAGTATTAATGTGTATGCAAACTACCCGATATTTGAGTTTGAATTAAAGCTTGCTTTATTCGCCGAACATTGGCGTGAATGGAAAAATTGGTATCCGGCATCATTTTCTGGTGATAATATTGTTTATAATAAGTTATTAAAGCTTGCAGAAATACTCCCCACGGGAAACATGTGACCCATGCCTAATCAGGGAACAGTGTGGGGCGTGGCTAAGCCTTGCAAGTAATGTCTGATTGGAACAACAATCTGGGGGACGGACTTATGCAGCGGATCAAAAACCAAATGCAAAACGGATTCAATTGCCTTTCGCCGCTCGCTTCTTTTCACCGTGTTAATAGCACTCCAACTTGTGCTCACCATCACGAGATCGGGCCATCCAGAATTCAACCACTCCGTTGAAGCTTCGTAACTCTGCAGAACTCAAAGTCTTGCAAAATCAGATTCTCTCAGAAGAACTTTGAGGCTCCTCCGTAATCCGGCAACCAGCCAATCACCACCGAGGGCTCTCCCAAAAGGACGTCATCCAGAATCAGAATCAGAATCAGAAGAGCTTTATTACCAAGTATGTTTACAAACACAAGGAATTTGACTTTGACGACAGGAGCTTCCAGTGCAGAAGAAAGTACAAACATAGTGCAGACATACATAGTAGGGATAATAACACAGTGATGTCTTTCAGGTAGGCCAGAACCAGTCTCTCAAGTGACTTCATGACCACAGATGTGAGAGCGACAGGTCTGTAGTCGTTAAGTCCAGTGATTTTGGGCTTTTTGGGGACCGGAATGATGGTGGAGCGTTTGAAGCAGCAGGGAACCAGACGTCATCTCAGCAACCAATCAAAAGCCCGGGATTCCCTCAAGCAGCCAACAAGCTCAGTTCAGCTGTCAGCAAAATGCAAGTAACAGGCAAAATCTTTTCATCTCTTGCTGAAACTGGTGAAATGAGTTTAAGCAGTAAACGTAAGATAAATCTCTGCTTTGTGATTCTCTCAGGTTGCAATTTAAAGAACTCATGGAAAACGAGTGTTCGAACTTTGGGAACTTCATGCAAACTCCGTTAACTCATTTTCCTGAACCTGTTGTGTGAATGTGTGTGTGTGTTTTAGCTTAGTTTAATGTAATCTAGAATAGCCAATCAATTCTTGTTTCATTTATAAAGAAGTATTGTCCTGTGTCGTGACATTTTTAAAGTTAAAACTCTGCCCAGATCTTAGTTACCTAGCTCGTAGCTTATAGCTTCTCAAAAGCATGTATTAACCTGTGGCCAGGGAAAATACAAATATTCAAATTGTTAATATACATGGACGTTAACGTCTCGCTGGACGAACAGTTGATAAAATGTAAACTATCAAATTTGAAATCAGTTCTAATCAGGTTGACTTTGAATCTTCAGATTCGATTCCTCTCAAAACCTGAGCTAAATAATAATAATTAATTCCCTTACAAAATAAAGATAAAAATGAGTTAATTTTCATTACAGCACACCTGTGCAATAATCATGCTGTCTAATCAGCATCTTAATATGCCACACCTGTGAGGTGGATGGATTGTCTCGGCAAAGGAGAAGTGCTCCCTAACACAGATTTAGACAGATTTGTGAACAATATTTGAGAGAAATAGGCCTTTTGTGTACATAGAAAAAATCTTAGATCTTTGAGTTCAGCTCATGAAAAATGGGGGCAAAAACAAAAGTGTTGCATTTATAATTTTGTTCAGTATATACAGTATATACATATATATATATAATTTTTTTGCTCACCAGCCTCTGTGGCAAGCGTTTTCCCAAAGTTATTAGCCACACAGCATTTTCACTGGCCACAATTTTGTTGTTGGGAAATCAAAAAAGCCTCTGCACTAAAAACAAATAGCAAACAAAAACAAATTCATTTTGAAGCAGTACACAATTCTCTTTGCTAATCAACCTGACATCCACTTTTCATTGAACTGTCTTTTCTTTTTCCTTTGTTTCCATGTATTCACAGCCTCAGAGGGTATCTGCAGGATTTTAAAATCAAATTTAGGGCTTAAGACCTCAAGACTTTTTAAAGAACTGCACAAATAAAATAACATATTAAACTGTAAAATTACAGGATTTACAATTCAGAGACAGGTTTTCACACACACAAAAAACATTTCAGGCTTTAAAAGACTTTTTAAGAAAATTGGTGAGTCAAAAGTATAAATTATTATATTAATTTAAAACAAACATTTATCTTACTGTCTTAATAGCTTTGACTTTTAGAAGGCACAGGGCATAATAGGTATCCACTGGTTCACAGCAGCTGGGCTGATAATGCAAATTCTTCCTCTACCAGTGGCTGGTGCTTTTGTAACAGCAGAAATATAGCGGTTCCCTTGGTAAAAGCTGTACAAAATGTAGAGGTGCGCTTATAAACGCTACTTTATCAGGCATTGTATGTAGACAAAATTACATGAAAATGCCATCAAAAGACAGTCTGAAGACAGTCAGTTCCCTTCAGAAGATACATTCATATAGTGCCTATGTTTATTCACTGAAATCTTAGCTTTTTTGAAGTTTAATCCAGTCATATCTTTTTAGACTTTTAAAGGCCTTAAACTTGATACAACTACATATACTATGGGTCAGTTTTACTAACGGCTTGCGCCAGCGCAAACCATCTTTTGGCGTTAAAATGTTACTGTCAGGTTTTACTAAACTACTAAAGGCGTGGACACAGTTATTTTTGCGCCTGTCCTTATTGAATATGAATTTGTAGGAGTTTCCCTTTCAGACGCAAAGATTATGGGAGGAAAGTATTAAAATGAATCACGCAACGTGTTTTACTAACGTTTGCGTTTGTCAAATTACAGGTATTTGCACCATTATTTAACGCCCGAAAAAGCATGTCTTAAACTATTTTGCGCTTGAAATGGTTGCAGTTGTTGCTAGGAGGAGGCACCGCAGAAAACAGAGATCGCATGGTAGAAGGAAGAGGATTTTTTTTCACACATATTAATTTTATGTGGAATGCCACATTATTCGAACATATCATTTGCCAAGCCATGTTATTTTTAATTTGCTTCAGGAAATAAAAGATGACTTGAAACCCTCAACTAGGAGTCATGCAATACCTGCTCTATCAAAACTTCCAGCAAACCTTCATTTTTTGGCCTCCGGTTCTTTTCAACGTACTGTGGCTTCTTTATTTCCTTATTTGCGACTACGCTAATTTGCGCTGCGCATGGTATATTGCTTTGGTTGATATGTAAATGAGATGCTGCGTGCGTGTTCTTTCCTTTGCACGGTTGTTAGTAAATCACCTGCAGAAATATCCCCTCCCTGTTTTGGAATTGCGCTCTCACGCTAATTTGCCGTTTAGTAAAACTGGCCCTAAATTTTAAACTATTTAGTACTGATGAAATGTAATATTTGAATTAAATATCAATTTATTTAAATATATATTTACAGAAATATTGTACTAGAAAGGAATACTGTACTTTCATAAAATGGGCTTTTCATATAGTCATTACTTTCATGCTTTAAACCGGGTGTGCCTCACACGTCCTGAAAAGTGAAGCTGCGGGGTCTTTGCCCCCTGGTGGCTGGTTACAGTACAGGTCATAAACCCCGCCCTCTCCATGTAAACGAATGGTACTTGAGTCAAAATAAAAAAATTAATTACACTTCAAATACAATTTTCCGAAAGTCGGATTTGGACATTAAAGGTTGTTGTTATCACGCTGACATATGTTCTATAGTTCATTTTTGTGATAAGTTTGATTTTAGCTAGTAATTTGATGCTATAAAAATGGGGTGCGTCATTATGGTTGATTGGGTCTGTGGGAGTTTGATACCGTGGCTCCACCTCACGACACTACTGCGCAGACTCGGGCTCCAAACGAATCTCTACTGCGCAAACTCGGGCTCCAAACGAATCTCTACTGCGCAGACTCGGGCTCCAAACGAATCTCTACTGCGCAGACTCTGGCTCCAAACGAATATCTACTGCGCAGACTCGGGCTCCAAATGACATAATTTACTCAAGATGGCAGCGACCATACTGAGATGCTTTGGCTTCACTTTTCTATAGTGGAAGGAAGTGGAGAAGTGGAGTCATCCATCTTTTTTTACCGTCTATGCTTTAAACAATTTCAGCAGGAATCAGTTGCTCAGATACAGAGATGATTCTGCCGAACCTTTTCTAATGATTCAAAGGGCTTAATGAGATGGATTTCATGTAGAATCAGATGTAAAGCAAAACCGGAACTGAGGCTAAAGCAGCACGTCAGATCTCCAGTGACTTTTGTCCTTGCTTCAAACCTTCCAAAAGGGAGCAATTTTTCATTATGAAGACAGGCGAGCGGGTCTTTTCCGTCTGTGGTCGCTTCACTTCACACCCACACACACATATAGCACGGACGCTGAAAGGCGAATACAAAACAAACCAGTGAAGGGAGAGAAGGAAGATGACCTTTGGATCATGTTGGTGAATTGTAAAGCTTTTTAAATCTTTCTGAGCAGCATCTTTGCTTGAGGTTGTATTGTACATTCACAATTGGTTTGCCCTATGGTCAATCGAATGCAGCTTTAATGGACTCAAAGGCATGTATTTTGTCCTGTTGATATGCACTATGGGAAGCTGCTCGATTACTGAGCGTCTGTCTCTCTTTGCTTTATGTAGATAGATGGAATTCATTTGCATAACTAACTAGTGACTAACCACATGCATCAGTGCAGCTTTTCTCTTTAATTGGGTTATTGGGGTAATATGTTTATTAGCTGCATTAGAAAATTGGCTGAGAATGAGTTCATTCCCCTGTCTGCGTGGATCATATTCAAGAAGATCAGCAGACTCTGAAATATTTCTCTGTAAGAATCACAGACATTTCAAGGTATTCCATCTGGGGAGGATAAAGATTCGTTTTAAATAGGTCGTGTCATGACAGAATCTTTTCGGAATCTTTTGAACACAAACATCCCAAAAACATCAGAAACGAAGCTGCAAAAAAGGCTCGTTTTGAACTTGGGTCATCTTGAAAAGTGCATCGATTTATAATTTTCTTTTATGTTATTTTTAACAAGATTCCTCAGCACACTGTGGATTTTAACCCTTTTTGCAGCACCTTTTAGACACATTTTCTCACAACATACAGTAAAGGAGCTTTGCAAGGAGCTTGTTAATGAAGGATGGGGAATTGCAAACTATATGTGACCCTGGACCACAAAACCAGGCTTAAAGTCCCCATGAAATCAAAATTAAAGTTTTTTTGGGTGTTAGTATCAATATGTTAGTCTTAAGGTTATCTATAAGGCAGTGTGCTCCAAAACAGTGACAAAATTCGCATTTAGAAGATATAAGCATTCAAAGCTTGCAGTTCGTCACTTCCGCCAAAACGGCTCAAACGAACGCTATTGGCAATTTTAAAAAGGGGCGGGGCTGCTTGATATGTCCCGCCCAGTCTCCCTGTTTCAGTTAAAATGACGTCAACACAGGTTTGTTATGATAGGAAAATATTTGGCTGAGATACAACTATTTGAAAATCTGGAATCTGAGGGTGCACAAAAATCTAAATATTGAGAAAATCATCTTTAAAGTTGTCCAAATGAAGTTCTTAGCAATGCATATTACTAATCAGAAATGAAGTTTTAATATATTTACGGTAGGAAATTTACAAAATATCTTCTTGGAACATGATCTTTACGTAATATCCTAATGATTTTTGGCATAAAAGAAAAATCTATAATTTTGACCCATACAATGTATTGTTGGCTATTGCTACAAATATCCCCCAGCGACTTAACCTTTTGTGCTGCGGGGTTACATATTGGACTCGACAGTAAACTCACAAATCATTAGTAAGAGCAGCTACTCATTTCAAATGAAATAATATTGTAGAAATCTACAGTATTTTTAGTTTTTAGTAGTTTTCCCCCATAGAAATTTCAAGATTATTGCCAATTACAGATCGTTGATGATTACAGCAGCAAAAATGTTCAGTATAATCTCTTCTCTTCCTTATGTCATTTTTTTCTGTTTTCTTATCTTATTTTTCTTGAATTTTCTTTTATGTCAATGTTTATTTTTTACTTTTGTTTTTTTTCTGTGAATGCTTGTGTAGTTTCTTTGTATGCATTATTCTAAAAAGTTAAGTTATAATAAATTGATTAAGTTTAGGTTTACAACAGAGAAAAAAAAAAGCTAAAGTCATACAGTGAAGATATTGCTTGACAGCTGACAAAATTAATTATACGGCACAGAAAGCTCATAAAAACATGAGCCAAGGAGATGTTTGTTTCAATGTTTCCCTCACTGTACTATCTGAATTAATTTTCTCCTCTGAGCCAAAATTGAGTTTTATCATTTCCATTAGGCTTAGCTCAACCAGCGGATCTGGAGCAAACTCATTTTACCTCTCCTGTTCTGTGTTTAGTGAAGATAGAGGACATGAGAGATGCAGGCGCTCTGGGGGGGCTCTGTTATGGCTCATATGAGGTTTTTGAGATCATGCTGTTTCAGTGGACTGGATGCGATGTGTCTAAGTGTGTGTGTGTGTGTGTGTTGCTGTACTGTACTACCTACCCATCATTGTACACGTGCACCGAGAGAGCTAGTAATTTTGCGCTTCAGTTGAGGCACCAAGTTTTGACAATTTGTTAAAATGGAAGCAATGGATGGCTGTTCTTCTTTTCATGGTGGCTTTCTCTCGGCTTGGGACGGCCTGACTACTCTTGCGGCTGGCGCCGGGGGGGAAGAGACTACAGCTTATCAAACACATATTAAAGGAAAAGAGCAAATGTCAAGAACGTCAGAATTTGAAGTAAGTGCTTGTAAAGTAAAGAAAAGAGCATGAGCTGAATTTTTAAATCTGCTACGCTCCAAGAACTCCACAGCATGCCACCTTTCTACCAGTGGCTTAGAATTACATATAGACCTGTAATGTGAAAAGGAGCGAACACTTGAACGAGGAAAATAAACCTTCGTTTATCTCAAAGGATTCTCATTAACTCATATTTGAATGCCGATGTGTGTATGCTTTTTTAATATGCAACATTATCGTAAGTACGTGCCATCATCCAATTCCATGTCCTAAGTCAATTTCATCTTGTTCATGTCTTTGCAAAAAATAGTGTGTTACCGTGCAACTCAATCCAAACAGTTTAAAAATCCTCAGCAAACACAGTTAGTGACGGCTGAGGGGAAATGATAATTCATTTAGTAAAGCTCACTGGCAGAAATGCGGCCCATGCATCTCATCCTGATTGTGAGTCCTGGAAGGGAAACTGAATATGTAATTGGAAATCTTAAAATTATTTTTTTTTTAGTATGTCCCCAGAGGGCACAATGGAAAAGTCGATTATCCTTATTCAAGTGGCTCACAGTGGACAGATGCTTTCAGGCTCAAGGTTTCTTTTCATAGTCCACCTGCTACGCTCCAAGAACTCCACAGCATGCCACCTTTCTACCAGTGGCTTAGAATTACATATAGACCTGTAATGTGAAAAGGAGCGAACACTTGAACGAGGAAAATAAACCTTAATTTACCTCAAAGGATTCTCATTAACTCATATTTGAATGCCGATGTGTGTATGCATTTTTAATATGCAACATTATCGTAAGTACGTGCCATCATCCGATTCCATGTCCTAAGTCAATTTCATCTTGTTCATGTCTTTGCAAAAACTAGTGTGTTACCGTGCAACTCAATCCAAACAGTTTAAAAATCCTCAGCAAACACAGTTAGTGACGGCTGAGGGGAAATGATAATTCATTTAGTAAAGCTCACTGGCAGAAATGCGGCCCATGCATCTCATCCTGATTGTGAGTCCTGGAAGGGAAACTGAATATGTAATTGGAAATCTTAAAATTATTATTTTTTTAGTACGTCCCCAGAGGGCACAATGGAAAAGTCGATTATCCTTATTCAAGTGGCTCACAGTGGACAGATGCTTTCAGGCTCAAGGTTTCTTTTCATAGTCCAATAGCCAAAGCTAGACATGTTTTATCCTGCCTATGCTAGTATAAACTCAAGCAGCTCATCTGAATGTTGTTTAATGATATGTCAAAATTTTAATTGTTGTAGTTTAGTGGTATTTCTATGCTATTATAGTATTTATTAATATTTTAATTAGTTTTTATTTTAATTTTATTTATTTAAGTTTTAGTCATTTTGTTATGTGCTTTAGTCATTTTTATATATTTTTTTTATAATAATTTTTTTTATTATTTTAATTTTTTATATATTTATATATTTATATAACTTGTACAGAATAAAAGCCATTGCACCTATGGCATGTCTCCGTAAAACATCTAAAGCTGTCTGTGTGTGTGCGTGTTTGTGTCTGTGTGTGTGTGTGTGTGTGTGTGTGTGTCCACAAGGTAAAACCTGAAATTTTTGACATTGTGGGGGCTGGCCTGCGGTCCCCACGAGGGAAACAAATTATTAAAAATAGAAAATTATGTTTATCTGAAAGTGTAACAATGCAAAAAGGTTTTCTGTAAGGGGTTTAGGGTTAGGATTGGATTAGGGGATAGAAAATATTGTTTGGTCAGTATACAATTAATAGAAGTCTATGGAAAGTCCCCAAGAAACAAACACGTGTGTGTGTGTGTGTGTGTTTACAAAAGTTTACTGCTTTTTGACCGACACTAATTCTTTATTTCAAGTTCCCACAGTTTTACTGTAATAATTGCAATAACTGTGGTATATTTTGCCAGCAAGTCACCGTGTTAATGTTAATGTTTGTTAGAGGATTCAGCACCAAACCTTAGGCAGGGTTTCTACAGGTAAAACGTAATTAGCGGTAATGAGACAGGATGTCAGAATCCTTTTTAGTAGCTTTGTTTAAATCTCAGTATGAATTACCGTGGCCCTTTTATCTATCCGCTAGTGTGACAGCATTAAGTCATGGCCTTTTATTGCTATTTTTATCATTGTAATGATCATCAATAGCGGCTGATCATTGAAATATGACTCGGAGAGCACAGGCTGGCAAGAGGGTCCAATTAAATTAGCCAGTGCTTGATCTGAACCGTACATCACATAAAACCGTCTGGTATAATTAACGTGATTAAAATAATAGATGGCAAAGCTTTGTCTGTTCCCTGTCATAGGAAGAATGGGATAGAGAGTGAGACAGAGAATATAATGCTCAGGGAGCGAGAGAGGTGGAGTGGACTTTTCTCAGAGGGTTGGGATGTGTCTCAGAGGATGAGATGATGTAACTTTTTAAAAACAAATGAAAGTACGTCAGTCTAACACTAGCTAAACATGCTTGATTGAGAGTAAGAGGGAGGAGTGAATGAATTGCACCCGCTGATAGCGCCATTAATTTGCATGCACTGTTTGCATTGTTTTAGCACCCGGTTCACTAAAGGAATTATGCAAATCGTGTAACTGCTAATGCACCCACAAAATCTGTGCTGAGCGAATTTTGCTCACCACAATTGCCAGTCTTGGAGGTCGGATCTGATAGCTACTGCAGGCTGTGGAGAAGCCTGATTAAACTAGATTGCAGATAGTTTGTAAACAAGAAATATAACGGACAAAAATGGTGCAAGTATTTAATGAAGTTTTCAAGTTCAGTGTTTTTCCCCTTAAACACTGCATTCAAACACACTGCAATTCATAAAAGAAAGTAACACTGTTATTCAACACGGATTAAAATGATGAAAAGTAAGGACGTTTGGAAATAAAGAGCCATACATTGATACAAATATAACAATAATTTCAAATAAATGCTGTTCTTTAAAATGTTCTGTTCATCAAAGGATCCTGAAAAGATTCATCAGTTTCCAAAAAAAAAAAAAAAACATTGAGCTGAATGCTGGAGTTCAGCATTGATAATAATAATAAATGTTTCTTGAGCATCAAATCAGCATATTAGAATGATTTCTGAAGGATCATGTGACTCTGAAGACTGGAGTAATTCAGCTTTGCCTTCAAAGGAATACATTACATTAAAAAATATATTTAAATAGAAAACTATTATTTAAATTGTAAATTTCATTACTGTTTTTACTGTATTTTTGATCAAATATATGCAGCCTTGGTGAGCATAAAGACCTCTTTCAAAAATAATTTGAACTTTGAACAGCAGTGTATATTTTCACAACACTGAGCTTAGTGTGTAATATTGTGCGGATTATTTATTTGTTTTTTATTTTGTTTTATTCTACTTTGTATTTTTACAATTTTATGTTAGAGTTTAGTTTTTTTTGTACATTTATTCTATTTCATTTAAATATTTGACAAAGTGACTCATACTTTGTGTTTTATGGCCTCATGAAGGCAAAAATGTAATATAATAATATTACAAAAAAATAATACAAAAAAAAAAGAAATTCTGGCATTGCAAAAGCATATCATATATTTTTACATTTACATTTAGTCATTTAGCAGATGCTTTTATCCAAAGTGACTTACAAATGAGGACAATAGAAGCAATCAAAACTAACAAAAGAGCAATAATATACAAGTGCTATAACAAGTCTCAGTTAGCTTAACAGTACACGTAGCCAGTTTTTATATATATAATAAATAAAAAGAAAACAGATAGAATAGAAAAGGAATAGAGCAAGCTAGTGTTAGAGGCATTTTTTGCTTTTGTTAATTGTATAATTAATAAAAAGAAAACAGATAGAATACAAAAAGATTAGAAAATATAGTGTTAGTTTTTTTTTTTTAAGAACGCAAGCAGTAAATGAATAGAGTGCAAGTCTAAAAGGGACAAGTTTTTTTTTTTTAAGAATAGAATTAGAATAGAGAGTTCTAGTTGTGGCCTAATGGTTAGAGAGTCGGACTCATAACCCAAAGGTTGTGGGTTCGAGTCTCGTACCGGCAGGGGTTGTAGGTGGGGGGGGGCGTTCTCCCACCCTCAAAAACCAGACCGCGTGTGGCCTAATGGTTAGAGAGTCGGACTCATAACCC
This sequence comes from Sinocyclocheilus grahami, assembly GCF_001515645.1. Lineage (NCBI taxonomy): Eukaryota > Metazoa > Chordata > Actinopteri > Cypriniformes > Cyprinidae > Sinocyclocheilus > Sinocyclocheilus grahami. The sequence goes on from NW_015506685.1 coordinate 145,928, forward strand.
AAAGGTTGTGGGTTCGAGTCTCGTACCGGCAGGGATTGTAGGTGGGGGGGCGCTCTCTCCCACCTTCAATACCACGACTGAGGTGCCCTTGAGCAAGGCACCGAACCCCCAACTGCTCCCCGGGCGCCGCAGCATAAAATGGCTGTCCACTGCTCCGGGTGTGTGTTCACGGTGTGTGTGTGTGCACTTTGGATGGGATCAATGCAGAGCACTAATTCTGAGTATGGGTCACCATACTTGGCCACATGTCATGTCACTTCACTAGAGTTAGAGGGTCAAATAAAGAGATGTGTTTTTAGTCGTTTCATGAAGATGGTTAAGGACTGTGGTCAGCTGCTCGGATTGAGTTGGGCAGGTCATTCCACCAGGAGGGGAAATTTAATTATAAATCAGTGAAAGTGATTTTGTGCTTCTTTGGGATGCACAATAAAGCGCCGTTCACTTGGAGAATGCAAGCATCTAGAGGCACATAAGTCTGAAGTAATGAATTTAGGTAAAGGGGTGCAGAGCCAGTGGTGGTTTTGTAGGCAAACATTAATGCCTATATATAAATATATATATACAGTATATATATGTATAAATAATATATTTTTAATAATTTGTACACTGACCTTTTCATTCTTGCTTGTTAAATTGTTTGATATGACCCCAGTGCCATCTTGAGTAAAAGTCAAGACAGACTGTGCAATGTCTTTTATGACACACTGCACATATTCATCTGAGGGCTTTGGACAGCACTGGTTTTGACAATTGATTGATTATGCCCAATAATGAAAGAAAAGTGTGTATCAGAGTGTGCAGTTGTACTGCTACCATCTTGTTCGCCATGAGTTTTTGACCTTGATGTCTCTTCTCCAGACTGCTTAATTACGGCTGAAAAAAAAAAGTGGAACTCAGTAATGGCAATCCCTCCCTCTCAGCGTGAGGTAAATGTGTTCCTGTCAGTGCTCTTCAACAATCATCATTTCATCAACATGGCTCCTGAGTTCAGAGAGAGAATTATTTGTTTTAATAATGTTATGAAAGAAACCTGCAGAAACGTGACCTGCATGATGCTGACCCACCATCTCTTGAATCATACAATATCACTCCCGCTTGTTCGCAAAGAAGGGCAAATCTAAACAGTGACAGAGACTATTTTTATAGAGGACATCCTACATATATGGAAATATGGGCCTATACAATATATTTTGTCCCAATGCATTCAGCTTTATTCAGTGATATCCAGTCATTCAGAAGCAAGCATAAAAGCACAGGTTATTGCAGGATATGAACGAGGCCACTGAAAAGAATTACTCTCTTTAAACACTTACCTAAAAAAAATTGGTGTGAGATTTCTTTACTATTTCACATAGAAATTGCTAGTAAATTGCACAAATAGCTACAAAGAAATGGCAAGTAACACAAATAATTAAACATGTAAAAGTATTTTCTTGTAAAACATACTCCAGTAATCTTTAATTATTTTATTTTTTTTTACATGCCAAGCTGAATATTAAATCTTTGATCATGCTGCTGGCAAGATAAACAATGTATAATGTGTAATTTATTTCCTGTATTAATGTATTTCCTATTGAAACAGGAAGTTGCAGTGTGAAATTTCAGATATTTCAGGCGTTTTGTCTATAGTCAGTAGTCTATAGTTTACATCACAGGCCTATAAAACCTCACTTGACAGATTTTGTACAGGCAAAAGCAATGCAAACACTGAAGATTAAGATATTTTTATCTTTAGGGATTGCAACATTCTTGTACTAAATAGCATTTTATTTGACATAAACAATTAATATGCCTCTCCGAACAAGTTGTCAATATTTTTGGTTCAATCAAAATTATGTGCTCATTTAGAAGTACATTGTATTTTGAAGTTTTTATCTCAGCATTGTTCCTTATCATCATGTAAAGAGATAGGACATAGAGATAGTGTGCAATAGGTTTGGGGGGGTTTATTGTCTTTGTAACACTAGCATTGTGGTGTTTAACGCAGGTTCTTTCTCAGAGAGGGGGCAGTCTCTTTACTCAACTCTAATCCAAACACCGAGGGCTAACAAGTTAATTTGTTGTTTTTTGTCTGTTCCGTGACTGAAAGTAGGCTTTTATTGAGCTTGAACAAAGCACACAATGGAGTATTCACTGTAGAGTGAGAGAGCAGAAAAACCTGCAGCATGTGAGGCCATAACAGAACTCTACTGCTCTGAGATTGATTTTGTACACCAAGGTTGCACTATGGATCAGTGGTGCTGAAGCTGAAAGTATTCACAGCTAATGAAAGTCAGTGAATGCATAGCTAGTTCCATTAATGTCACGGTTAGTGGAAGATAGAGGACCGCTAGCTCTCAAAGCGAAGGTGTGCAAAAGAGAGGCAGCGCACTTCTGCTTGTAGCTCTACTGTATAAAGCCACCAAAGATGCACAATGCACTTCCAGATCGTCTTTATTATTTTACTCCTTTTGCCTGTCTTGATTCATTCTAGGTGTTCCATGTTTTTCATTATTTCCTTTGTGTGTTTGTGCTTTTGAGTTCTCCTTTTATTAGCTTCTTTTAATGTAAAATATTAATTTGGTGTCCCTGTTTTCAACATCATCTGGTTTCAAAAAGCAGAGTATTCAGAATTAGACTGAATGCTGTGTTTTCAAGCAACATATAATCACAAATATTTTATTTATATTAAAGGGGTCATGTGATGTTGCTAAAAAGAACATTATTTTGTATATTTGGTGTAATGAAATGTGTTTATGCGGTTTAAGGTTCAAAAAACACATTTTTTTCCACATACTTTATTGTTTCTTCTCTATGCCCCGCCTTTCTGAAACGTGTCGATTTTTACAAAGCTCATCGGTCTGAAAAGCGAGGTGTGCTCTGATTGGCCAGCTATCCAGTGCGTTGTGATTGGCCGAATACCTCAAGCGTGTGACGGAAATATTTGGCCCCTCACCATACTGTGATACCGTGTCCGGCCGGAGCGATGAGACAAAAACATGAAAACCCATTATAAATGAGGCATTTGTTGCATCCAGTGGGGACATAATTACTGATTATAATGATTTATACTGTCTTTTTACACGTTGTGTTGCATCGCGCTGCGTAAACATAAAACCATGTCTGCATTTGTGATCGGAGAAATGACAAACAACAAGTGCTACTCTACACTGCTCAAAACTCGCGTTTGAATCGTCAGTGGCAAATTCTTTAAATGAAAACATACTTACAGGCTGTGAGTCAGAACAGCCGGCATTGTAGTCTACTCTTCCAGGATCAGGAAACAGTCTTCCATAAAATGTGCTGCACACATCTGAACATTTGGGTTGAAGTGTTCTGGAACAGTGTTGTAAATACAACTTAACCACTGATTTCTAGTTGTGTCCCCTTTCGGAAGGCAAACAAAGTAGTTTCGCTTTCCCAACGAAACACACAGCATCTTCACGACATGGCGGTGGCAACAATACAACAGCGAGAATAAAAGTTACGCCTTCTTTCTTTGCGTGAACATTTGGGCGGCGTTATGCAAATCTTCCCACATAGTGACGTAGACATGTGGGGGCGTGTTAGAACGAGCCGTTTTAGGTAGACGTGGCTGACTCTTAACTTTTATAAAGAATATCTCTTTGGATTTGAGACTTTAGTCTTCGCAACTTTACAGATCTTCTTTATGCACCAAGAGCTTGTAACAATCCAAAGAGAAAGGAAAAATTGAAATCGCATCATATGACCCCTTTAATAGAAGATGTTTGTCCATTGAGAGAACTGTTAAAAGCCAAGGACTCAAAAGTTTGGGGTCGGTAATTTTGAAAATGTTATGAAAAAAAAAACGTTTATGCTCACCAAGGCTGTATTTGTTTGATGAAATGTACATAAAAAAATATTGTTACAATTTAAAATAACTGTTTTCTGTTTTAACATATTTGAAAATGCAATTAATACTATAATGGTAAAGCTGAATTTGCAGCGGTGTCACATGGTCCTTCCAAAATCATTCTAATATTATGATCTGGCATAACATTTCAAAACATTATTATTATGAATGTTGAAACAAGTTTTGCTGCTTACTATTTTTTTGTGATTTTTTTAAATAAAAAGTTCAGAAGAATTGCAAATAGAAATGTTTTGTAATAATGCTTAAAATATAGTTCTTACTGTCACTTTTGATAAATTTAATGCATCCTTGCTAAATAAAAGCCTTCCCCCCCAAAAAAAATACATAGTTTATAGTAAATATAGAACTCTTAAGAGGGGGTAAAAAATTATGTTAAACTAAATCAAGAGTCTTCAGTTAAGTGCTAAAATGTAGTCTTTTCAAATCTAGTAACGCTACTATTGTTGTTCTCTTACGTATTTCAAGGATGCCATATCCAGTGCCATACATAATCTTTTAAAAGCTATCCACCTGTAATGTTAATAGCCGATTATTAATCTACATATGTTCAGTTGTAAGTCTCTGGCCTTTCAGGTCAGTAGACCTTCTGCATCTATTCTCCAGTTTGAGCAATGTTTCCTTGAACTTTCTGGTGCCCCTGTCATCACTACAGCAGCAGGCTGATATGCCATTTTAAAGCTATAATGGCGTACGTACATTCACTGCCTGTTTTTTCATATATTTCTATGATGTGGAGGCAGACACACGGAGTCAGCATAATAGTGTGACTGGTGGTGGGTCTCAGGGGAAGAACATATTTGCACTCATCTTTTCCACACATTCATTTATCATCCCCTGTTTCTCTCATCTCAGCACAAACTAATGGCCCTTAACACTTAATTGCTGTATCAGGCAAGCTCACACACTTTGTATTATGAAGGGGGCAAACCTCAACGGGCGAGTTGAGGCGCCCTAAATAAAAAGCAGTTCATTTTTTTAGCTCAATCTGACAATCTTTGGCTGAGAATATTTAGATGGCAATACATTTGACTTTGTTCTTTTTTCATATGCTGTAAATCGCACATCATTTGTTATAGTTAAATGCTTTCTCTCACAGTCAGGACAGTCAGCATAGCAAGAAATTATCAAAAATAGGCATAAAAAGAGTTCAAATTATATTGAACTACCTGTGTTATTTAATGATGGACACCTTAGCATCACCTTTGCACATACTAAAACCTATAGAAGCTCGTTTCCACCACAGGATAAAACAAATAATGGTAATTGCAATTTTTATATCCCAATTCTGACTTTTTTCTCGCAATTCTGAGTTTATACCTCGCAATTCTGAGAAGAAAAGTCTGAATTGTGAGAGATAAAGTCGCATTTGTGAGACAAAAGTCAGATTTTTTTTGGGGTTTCTGCCAAGGAATAAAAAATAAAAAAGGTCACAATTCTGTCTTTTTTGTCACAATTGTGATTTTATGTCACAATCCAGACTTTTTTATCAGAATAGCAAATGAGCATCTTGCAATTCTGAATTCAGATCTCGCTAATCTTTTTTCTAGAACTGTGAGAAAAAAAGTCAAAATTGTAAAATGTAGTTTTTTTTGTATTCCCTGTTGGAAATGGGCTTTCATAAGAACTTGTTGTTCATAAAATGTGTAAAAAAAAAACAGGTTTTACTGTTTTAGTTTTAACTGTTATCTACCGTCTCTGTCTGCAGGTGTGGCAGTGTGGCGGCAGTATGGAGGTTCTCCCGTGTGCCCGAGTAGCTCACATCGAACGCACAAAGAAACCGTACAACAACGACATTGACTACTATGCCAAGAGGAACGCGCTGCGGGCAGCAGAAGTTTGGATGGATGAGTATAAGTCCCACGTCTACATGGCCTGGAATATCCCCATGAATGTGAGTGCAAGTTTTAGCCATCACCAAACCTCATTTGTTTGAGTCTAGACAGCCAATGGTTAATGGAAAATGATTGCTGTGATTAATTTTGTCCTGATTCATTTTCTTGCGTGTCTTCTGTGCGAGGCACAATACACAGAATGAGTTTGTAGATTAAGTTTGGCAACTTGTCAGAGTCAGTTTTAATGTCACCCTCAGCGCACAATTACCGCAGTCATTGTCTTTACAGTAAGTGATACCAAGATATACTGTAAATACGTTATGCTTTACATCAGTTTTTTATGAAGGCAGCTCTCGCATCTTGCATTATCGAGCATTATAATTAATAAAATATGCATTTCATTTTAAGAATCTTGGTTTGTAAACATGAGGCTTATTTTCTTCCTAAAATGAATAGCAGCGTATTGAAAGGATAATTCAACCAAAGCCAGCACTTAAGTTATTAAAAGCCTTAATTGCACTGAAGTGTTTCAGGAATGGCCTTGGTCAATAAATGCAATGAGCTACTTCACCATTTAAAAATTATATCTCCACACAGTTTTAAAATGGAACACAAGTTCATAATAGCTAAGTATACATTATTAATAGTTATTCATAAAGCAGTAGTGTTCAGTTACACATGTACTATTACAAACGTACCCTCACTGTGCTTGTGACTGGTCTTGCAGTCCTCAGTAATGTTAGTGATGTTTACTTATGAAAAAAAGCAGTGACATAACTGCAAAAGTAGTCCTTTACGCTGACAGTATTACTGTTGCGTATCCAAACGGCAGATTTATGCAGAAAATAAAGTGAATTCTTATCCACTACAAATTGATTCTGCATGAAAATTTCCTTAAATACTGCCCATAATTTGTAAAATAGTTATATTAGTCATCTTATTAATAAAAGGTATTGATAATAAAGATTAAATATTTTATTTTATTTTATATATTAGCAACTGGGATGCTGTGCACTGTAAAAATGATTTTTCAAAGAATATTGGAGTATATTCAGTTTTCTACTTAAAATTTTTTTTTTATGATAATAGCAATTCATGATCAAGCTCGCTCTACGATGTATGTTTCGGTATACATACTCCCAGTATGCTTGCAGCTATAAATGTATATAAAAATGACGAATTAAGTGCTACAGTGCATGTGAAATACAATGACAATGATTTTTTTTTTGCTTACTGACATATGACTTCATTGCGTCTGTTGTAAACGTAAATGAATTTTAATGTCATAATAAATTGCTACACATCATTAAACACATATCAATTTAGCTTCTACATAGACAAATTAAAACATTAGAGAATTGTGGCTGTATATAAATATTTCATGTCGAACAGGCTCCCATTGGAAGTGCTTTGTATTTTAGACATTTTAATTAACAGAGCATCAAACCCAGTGAAAAATATGGATAAATACTGAAGCGTTCTCAACTGTTTGGGCATAAGTCTCACAGATATGGCACAAACTGCATTCTGTATGCATTGAACTGTTCCCTGAAAAACAGGACAATTTTTGTATATTAGGATGGTTGGCAACCCTACTCCTATTAGTACTAGCACTGAGCATCAGAGACTGAGTTTTAGATTCTGAGCGTGTTAGCAGAGAGTTTCTGAATACCATTAGAAGTTCTTTGCTTCAATCCACCGAGCACTTCTCCATGCTTACTTGAGCCCACTCGCTAGCGCTGGTAATTAAACAGATGATTAGCATGTTAGCGGCTCCTAATGAAAGAACAATTGCAGTCTCCCATGACTGACATAAATGCAAAGACGCAATCCTCCTGTTCTCCCTGACAATTTCCAGACAGATTAGGGCTCTTTTGTTTATGAGCGATGGTCTAATGATGGAACATGGTGAATATGAAATTCAAAATGACTAATATGAAGTACAAGAACAAACTGTCCTAAGCTACATAACTGTATATAAAAAGCTTGAATGGTCTTTTAAGTTAACAGCAGGTTGTGGGAATGTAATCCCACTAAATTAATAAATGAACAGTCCTAGCAGGCTACATTCGTAACACCATTTATCATTAATGTGGCAATAAGTCCCAACAACATTTGGGGTTATTGATTTAACTGAAATTTTTCATATATA
>NW_015506685.1:154680-171449 GCF_001515645.1 Sinocyclocheilus grahami
TTTTATATATATATATATATATATATATATATATATATATATATATATATATATATATATATATATATATTGTCATTATTAACTAGTTAGTATAGTATAGTATATATTATGTATGGATGGATGGATGGTGATATTAATATTGTATTAAAGTAACAGAAAAATTCAACTATTAGAAAGTGGCTTGTGGTATTTTGTTAACCCAGAATCCCAGAGGAGCTGCTCCTGTAATTAGTGTATTTGAATTGTTTTGCATAAAACAGCGCCTGCCAAATGACAACTACCAGTCTCTTTCTGTTGTTCCAGAACCCAGGAGTAGATTTTGGAGATGTGTCAGAGCGTGTAGCGCTGAGGAAGAAAATGAACTGCAGGAACTTTCGCTGGTACCTTGAGCATGTCTATCCCGAGATGAGAATTTACAATAACACCATCACTTATGGAGAGGTAATAAAGACAAACCAACCCCTTATGCACCTTTAAAACCAACAAAACCTTTCATAGAAAGGCATTTACTTTCACACGCTGTTAGTTTAATGTCTCTATAATCCTGTGAAGAATCTATCATTCTGTTACAGGTTTTTGGCAGATATTAAAGTAATAATTCACTTTAACAGCTTTCTAAAGATTCTAAGTATATATTTCCTGTATATACTATCTATGTGTATGTGAGTGTGTGTGTATGTAAGTGTGTGTGTGTGTGTGTGTGTGTATGTGTGTGTATGTGCATGTATATAATGGTTAATTTAATAAAACCCATTAACCATTACAATTAAAGTGCTAAATTGAAGATGAATATGTTTTGATTGATTGATTGATTGATTGATTGATCTATTTATTAATTTATTTATTGCTGATTTCTTGCTAAGGTCACTAAGGAAAACTTTTTTCTTGAGTATATAGTAATTTCCATTTGATTACATTATTTACGCAGTTTGCATTTTTGTACCGAATGGTAAAAATTGCAGTTACAGGAGAAATGTAAAGATAATTGGTTTCCATAGCAACAGTGTAGCAAGCATTGGGATTATCTCCAATTTCCTCATAATGAGATTTAATGAGGCCCTTATTAACTTTGGAGTGTGTGTGGGTAGGAGGGATGAGTGTGAGTGTATGTATGTATGTGTGTGTGTGTGTGTGTGTGTGTGTGTGCGTGTGCGTGCGTGTGCGCGTGTGCGCGCGCGTGCGGGTGTGTGTGTGTGCATGTTTATGTGGTTTATGAGGACACAAATTTGTATAATAACATGGGTATGACATAGGTATTACAACGAGAAGGTGATTTATGAGGACATTTTCAGTGTCCCCGTAATTTTTTTGAAAATATAAAAATGCAGAAAGTCTCCTGTGAGGGGTAGGTTTAGGGGTAGGGTTGGTGTAGGGCAATAGAATATACGGTCTGTACAGTATAAAAACCATTACGCCTATGGAGAGTCCCCATAAACCATAAAAACAAACCTGTGTGCGTGCGCGCGCGTGCGTGTGTGTGTGTGTGTGTGCGTGCATGCACTCTTGTGTGAGTGTGTGTTAGAATTTAACATGCCTAAATCTCAATAGAAGAGGAATCTTACAGTATTTTGAATTTATTGAAGGAAAAAAAAGACACCTGCATTTCTACATTGATCTCTGGAACTGCAGGGGCGGAAAATCTATAGCTATATTGGAATAGTTTGTCTCTGAAAATATGCCTGCTAGACCACAGATTCCACATATCTCATCCTCTGTCCAGTATTAGGTTCTATGGACGGTCAATATTCTCATCTCTCAAATGGATTTGACAAAGCATGTGTGCATGCATTTATGTTTGACATTCAGAGCAGCACTAATGCTATAAGCTAAACTGGGCAACTTAAAACAGTGTGCTCACTCTTCATGCGTCATGATTTGCCTGCCTGTGTTTATTATTGTTTACTTATTTTTTAGGTACGAAACAGTAAAGCCAGTGGATATTGCCTTGATCAGGGGTCAGAGGAGGATGACAGGGCTATTCTCTACCCATGTCATGGCATGTCATCGCAGGTTAGTGTGTGTTTCTAGCTTTTTATTAGTATAATTACATCACAGGTTTGGGGCCAGCACGTTTTTTTTATGTTTACTTTATATATTTACTTTCATTTTCTATATAGTTACTTGTTATTTTTTGTAATTTATACTTTTTAAAATAATTTCATTTTATTTTATTTTATTTAAAGTGGCCATTTGACGTTGCTGAAAATAACGTTATTTTGTGTGTTTGGTGTAAAACAGTGTAATACAAGGTGTAATACAATGTGTTGACATGGTTTAAGATGAAAAAAAAAACATTATTTTCCATACACTGTACATTATTGTTGCTCCTCTCTGCCCCGCCTTTCTGAAACATGTCGATTTTTACAAAGCATATCGTTCTGAAAAGCGCGGTGTGCTCTGATTGGCCAGCTATCCAGTGCGTTGTGATTGGCCGAATAGCTGAAGCATGTCACGGAAATGTCACGCTCCTTACCATATTTGGAAACACACAGCGTCTCCACGACAACAATACTACAGCGAGAATAAAGCATTTAACATAAAACATTCGGGCGGTGTTATGCAAATCTTCCCACTGTGTGGGAAGATTTGCATTATGCCACCCGAATGTTTTATGTTTCAGGCGTTTCAGGAAGGCGTGGACGAGTTTTAACTTTTATAAAGAATATCGCTTTGGGTTTGAGACTTTAGTCTTTGCAACTTTACGGATCTTATATATGCACGAACCGCTTGTAATCGCATCATATGACCCCTTTAAATTGATCAAAGTTGAAAGTAAAGACTTTACATTGTTACAAAATATTTCTATTTCAATTAAATGCTGTTCTTTTGAACTTTCTATTTAGCAAAGAATATTGAAAAAATGTGTCACTGTTTCTACAAATATATTAATAATAATAAATATTTCATGATCACCAAATCAGCATATTAGAATGATTTCTGAAGGATCATGTGACACTGAAGACTGGAGTAATGATGCTTAAAATTCAACTTCAGCATTACAGGAAAAAACTCATATATTTCAGTATTTCAATAGAAAACATACACACACACACACACACACACATAGATAAACGCCGATCAATCTTGTTCACAATCTTCTTGTGGTTACATCATTGCATTTACATTACATTTGTATCCCGAGCAGACAGCAAAAATCTTGTTACTTGCAAATGCAAGGACATGGAGCCAAGAATATGCCACGTTCGTTCACAAGATTGACACATGCAGCGGTCTGGAGGAAAAAAAAAATCACAAGCACATATTGATGTGAATTGTGCGAATTAAATTCGATTTGTAATTGAAGCACATGTTGTCAACCTCAGTGTACACTTTTTTTCACATTGGTGGTGCATTGCATCATTGCCTGGAGACAGAGAGCAGCTCAGGTTGAAATTACCTGTAGATTTATCTCAGTTTCTGTGTCCTGTCCTTTCATAACTGCCTCCCCTTGCAAAATAGTTGTTATAAGTCATCAGTTTATGTGACTTTGACATCTGACATTTTTATTCATTCAGATTAAATGGATGTGGGATTATCAAACAGTTCTCCTACCGGGCTATGACCTTTGACAGCGTGATTTGACCTTTTCCTTGTCATTCACACACAATAGAGACATGATCCTTTGAACAATTTAAAATACAGTCTCTCTCTCCGCCTCGTTCTCTCTTCCTCCCTCCTAAATCTTGTAAGGGAATGACAGTCTTAGTCCATAATCCAGGCCTAAGGGAAATAAAGCAATTGAAGTATATTCCCATTGTATCATCAAATTACAATAAAAGCTGGTTTTACATGATACAGCTAAGCTTCATTTTTTTCCCAACTTTTTTTCATCTCCTTGCGTAACCACAAATTAAAAACAAGAATGATTCATGGCCACTGTGTCATTGAAACCCTGGTACTAATCAACCATTACAACGATTTATTTTCATGTATTTATTTGTTTAAAATTAATATTACAAATATTGGTTATAGCCTTGCAAATTCAATGCAAAGTGTTTTGTGTTTATTGCTGTGCGAGGTTGAAGAACTCTTTTATAATTTTCATGAATACAAAAAAAAAATAAAACTAGTGATTATATTATATATATATATCATTCTTGAATTTTGTTTTTATTCAGTCTGATTGCTATGCATTCAAACAGTGTGCCTACTTGTTATTGTTTTACTGAAAAATCCTTTCTTTGTCCTCTGTGTGGTACATCTTCTTAGTGAATGCATGGCTGCTATGAGAGCTGGAATCAGGTTACAGTACGCATGAAGATGAGCTCACGCTATTGTCCTCCTGCTGTTTTCACCTTGGTGACTGGGCAATTACCCTCGGTTCTATAGATTAACTTTACTCAATAGAGCGAGCTTGATTTTCATTGAATGTCAGCTTGTACTTCATTGTGATGTGCCGACCTTGGGATCTGATATCTAAGAGATTGACTTTCAGCTGAATTATTGACATGTGTTATTCAGTGCCGTGTACTTACCGTAATAGATAGCTGCTATCTAGACTTCCATCTCTCTCGATAGTTTGTGTATAGTGTTGTGGTGCTCTTAATCATACAGCTAAGAACTGCCTATCTCTGTTGGAGTGTTCTTAAAGGAATAGTTCACCAAAAGAATGGAAATTAGCTGGAAATGTACTCACCCTCAGGATATCAAAGATGTAGATTAGTTTGTTTCTTCATCAGATTTGGAGAAATGCAGCATTCCACCACTTGCTCAGCAGTGGATCCTCTGCAGTGCAGTGAATGGGTGCCGTCAGAATGAGGCTGATAAACAGCTGATAAAAACATCACAATGATCCACAGCGGCCCCATTCCAATCAATTAACATCTTATGAGGCGAAAATGTATAATATACAAATTCATAATTCAAATAATTGTAACTTGAAACCATCGTTTCCAGCTAAAATACAAGTTCTCTATCCATAATAAAGATTTCTCCAGTGAAAAAGTTGTCTGAATCATGGGAGAAATATGCACAGCTTTTACAAGTGAAAACCATTCAGAACAGTTCTAAACAAAGTTGTTGTTGGAATGCGATATGAGAGGACAACAGGGGATTGAATATTCACTGGAGGAAGTGTTATTATGGATTATGGACTGAATTTTGCCGAGAAGCGCGCCTTAAAAACGCCTGTTTTTGTCCATTTCATTAAAGCCACTGGTGTCCAAAACAAGATTGGACTGCACTGACATTTATTATATGGACAAAAAGACACTTTTCTAAGTATTTTAAAAGGCATTTTTCTAAATATATTCTTTTGTGTTCCACAGAAGAAAGAAAGCCATACAGGTGGAACAACATCATGAGGGTGTGAAAATCATAATGGCATTTTCATTTATGGGAGGACTATGCCTATAAGCTGTATTTCTAAGGCCTTCCATTTCATTTTATATATCACATATTTCTTTTTCTCACATTGTAACTTGGTGTTTTATTTCAGCTGGCGAGGTACACCACTGAGGGCTTATTGCAGTTAGGACCCCTGGGGTCGACTACGTTTCTGCCTGACACAAAATGCCTGGTGGATGATGGAAGAGGAAGGGCTCCAAGCTTGAAAAAATGTGATGCTGTCACCAGGTCCTCCCAGAGGCTCTGGGATTTTACTCAGGTAAGTGAATGCACTCAAACGAAACAATTGATTTATTAGCTTGCTAAACGCTTCATATTAATATTTGATTCTCCACTTGTGATGATTACTTTTAAAATAAACATAAGATATTTTAAATTGGATACTTTCTTTTAAAAAAGCATCTTTAAGATACATTTGATTAATGTACACCAATGTTTGGGTCTGTTTCTTATGCTCAGCAAGGCTACTGTTATTTGATAAAAAATAAAATAAATACTGTGATACATATTTTTGGGAGATTCTTGTATGAATATAAAGTTCCAAAGAACAGCATTTATTTGATAGAAAATAGAAATAGAAAATAGAAATCCTTTGTAACATTTTGTATGCCTTACTATCACTTAATGCATCAATTTAATACGTACTTGCTGAATAATTGAATTAGTTAAAAAAAAAAATCTGGTAACACTTTATTTTTCGGTGTCCTTGTTACACGTTACATGTACTTACTATTATAATAACAGTAAATTATGCATAATTACATGCAACTAAACCTAAACCAAACCCTCATCCTAACCATAACCCTATAGTAAGTACATGTACTTAATTAATAATACTCAGTACTTATATGTATAATTACACTGTAACAAGGACACCTTAAAATAAAGTGTAACCAAAAATCGTACTGGCCCCAAACTTTTGTTGGTAGTGTGTGATGCCAAGTGTATTTACAGTTGTTCTTAATTATTTCTTAGAATGGACCCATCATAAGTCGAGACACGGGACGTTGTTTAGAGGTTGAAATGTCAAAAGATGCGAACTTTGGCCTGCGGCTGGTCGTCCAGCGCTGCTCAGGGCAGAAATGGATGATTCGGAACTGGATAAAACACCCCAGACACTGAGATACACCCAACCTGAAAAATAACCTCCCTGAGCTGGAGAGCAGCCATAGACACAAACCCTGAGTCTGGGGCTGAGACAGACGAGAAGAACTTCTTTCGGGGTGAAACGCTTTCAATATAGACGTCTAAAGGTGAAATATTATCTTTGGACGCATTTACTGTTGAGTGAGCGGGTAAAGCAGAAGGCCGTCATCACGGGACTATACAGACTCCCAGTTTACTGCAGCATACTTGTGTTCCCGAGTGGAATTCTGATGAGCTTTCTTGGTGAAATATCGAGAGAAATATTCAAAAGAGTTGCGGATAAACAAAGAGAGAGGAAGCGAAAAGTTGCGAACCCCTCTGGGCAAAGTCTTGAGTTTTACTTCTTATCAATTGCCATATTATCAACACTTATTTCTTCAGGCTGTGAATTGCTTTGGATAATTGAATATCCACGTTGAAACTTTAAATGGGTATCCCAAGTGCTACAAAACAACAAAAAAAAGAAAGTAGTATAGACTTTAATCTGACACAATAGTTTCAGCTCTTTTAGCTATCGAGTTTTTTTCTTTCCTTGATTTACAGACTTAAATGCAAATGCACAACAAAACCATGTGTTCACTCAAGAACTCATGTGCCTTTCTCCATCCTTATGCCATCAGACCAGGGGATGTTCCTCCCTAAGCATGTACAAAATGTTTGATTTTAAATTAATTAAAATGTGAATATAATGTTAAGGTCTTATTGTAGAAACACGTTGTAAAATACTCAAAACATGATAATCCAGGAAGATCGAAACAATAAAAACAAGTTTTCTTTTCTTTTGTACAATGTTGTGTGATTGAATTGATGTGGAAATCAGTACAGTAAAATGATCTGTGTTGATTTATATTGTAGGATCGATGACATCACAAGCAATAAGTATTAAAGGTGACATTTCTTTAGCAAAGTCGTTTGAAACCCATTGTATTTCAATAATGTGATTTTGTAAACAGAACTTGAAGTTCTGAAGAAATGGGAAAAAAGTACACTCTAAAATAATAAAGGTTGCAAAAGGGGTTTTTGTAGAAATGCCACAGAAGAACAATTTTGGGACCCTTTCTGTGAACAGTTCTTAAAAGAACCATTTTCTTTGTTAGTGTGAAGATTATTTTGAGAATTTCCTTCTTTTTTTTACTTTTGTGCAATGGCAAATGTTCAGTAGATGTTAAAAAATAGTTTAGCCTAAAAATTTAACATTGCATCACTTGCTCGCCAATGGATCATCTGCAAGTGAATGGGTGCCATCAGAATGAGAGTCTAAACAGCTGATAAAAACATCACAATAAGCCACAAGCGATTCACATGTTTCCAGACCATCAATTAATGTCTTGAAAAGTGAAAAGATGTGTGTTTGTAATAACCAAAACCTTCATTAAGTGGTTTTGAATTTAAATCCGTTGCTTTGGCTAAAATATGAGTCCTCTATCCATAATATTGCATTCTCCAGTAAAAAAAAGTCATCTAATTTGAATCAGGACAGTTTTAGCTCATAAATGGTGGTCTGTGCATATTTAAAATATAAATTTGTTTCTTACAAACACTGAGCTTTTCACTTCACAAGATGTTAATTGCTGGACTGGAGTGGTGCGGATTACTTGTGGATAATTGTGATGGTATTATCAGCTGTTTGGACTCTCATTCTGACAGCACCCATTCACTGCAGTGGATCCATTGGTGAGTAAGTGATGCAATGCTACATTTCTCCAAATCAGTGCCAATAAATAACTTTTATTTTTAAGAGTGTTAGACGGATCGGTGTGTAAGAGGGACTAAGCTAAAGGAAATAAATCATTTCAGTTTTTATGAAATTGTTATGAAAGGTTGGGCTTTGCACTGATGAATTGTTCAAAGTAAGACCATGAATGTATTCTTTAAAAAAAAAAGTAGACACATGAAGTTTGATTTCCTGTTAACATTTTTTGCCTCCACAGGTTATTTTCTGAAGCTCTTTGCCTGGAGTCCTGAGAAGCTAGTTGAGAAAAAGAAAGGACAACCAGAGTTAAGCTTTGCATTTCCATGCATTGTCACCGCAGGATGTACAATCTAATCATTACAAACCACACAACTCATAACTAGAGCACTGAATGCTCCTCAAACTCAGTGTGCTGCTAAACCAAAAGCTCACAACGCTTGAAAATAAATGTTACTGCTTTTCATTGATGTATTCACTCATTTTTCCTCTCTCATCTGCAGTGAAAGCCACTCCATTTCTTTCCTCTCAAGTGTTTATTACTCATGTAGTCCTGAGAGAGAGAGTGCAATGCCTGACAACGGCAGAAACGCTTGGAAGAAGCCATCCAACTGTAAGCACTTCTTATATGACCACCTGTGTGATCTCAAGGCATTTTTAAATTTGTTTTCCAGTGCGTTTACTAAGAGAGATTGCAGAAACCTGCTCAGCCAGGCTTTAGCTGTTCAGCTCCAATGGTTTCATAAACAAGCGTCTTCTCCCTCCACTCATCTACAAGAGGAAGATCTTATTTAAAACCACAGTGGAGACTCGACAAACGCTGTCGCTGCAAATTCACCCATAGCAGGCATGTGGTGCAGTGAAACAAATAGGAGAAATATATTAGCAGGCTGGGGTGCTTGTGTTTTTGCTTATGCTTTTTACACATTATGTGGTTCAGCGATGAAGTCATAGGAGGAAATGCACAGTGAGCACACATCTATGAATCATTCCACAATCTGCTTCCTCTAAGACAACCAACTAATTCAGTAGACCTGCTGAGCTCTGCGCTCTGAGCCAGTAGTGGGAGAGCTGGTGATACTGTTTTTTTATTATTATTATTATTTGTTATATTTGTATTTTATTAAGTATTGATCCAAATGTTGAAAGACCTTGTAATATGTACATATTTATTCACAGATTTGACAATTTCAAATGAATATGGTTGCATAATGTTGTAATTTGCCAGCTTTATTGACACTTTTTTTGCAGCATGTTATTGTTTGCTGTGATTATTTAGGAACTTGTTTTGTGAGTTTATACCCACTTGTGTTCAAAAAAAAAAAAAAAAAAAAAAATTATATATATATATATGTTCAAAAGAACCGCATTTATTATGTTCTTTTGAACTTTCTATTTATCAAAGAATCCTGAAAAAAGAATCACCACAAAATTAAGCAGTACAATCTTTGTCATCATTAAGTTGCATTATTTTAAAATATTTCACAATATTACTGTATTTTTGTTCAAATAAATGCAGCCTTGGTGAGCATTAAGATACTTCTTTCAAAAACATTAAAATAACTGAACCAGAACTTTTAAATGGTAGTGTAAATATAAAACATTCAGAAGGTATTTTAAGTATTTTGCAGTTTAAGTTACACACTTGCTTTAATTAATTTTAAGTCGATTTTATTTGTCATTCTATACCAATGAAATTTGGTTATTTCAGTTATGAATGTTGCAATTCAAATTCAAAGACTGATGATTCACAAACTGATGGAATACTTCTATGAGAATGAATGAATGAATTAATGTTTTCAAATAGGTTTCCAAAACATTCCTACTGCCCTTTCCGCAGTAATGAGAAAAAAAGCTAATATTAAACTCACGCCACTGACTGATTCATGAGTTGACATGTGGAAAAGCAGCAAACAAGCACAGCATGTTTTCAAAGCACTGCGGAGTCACAGTGTTTACAGTCTTTGGGGAAATAAGCCTACCAAAGGCTTATTTAGACTCGTCTCTGCAGATTACACTCTGATAGGAAAAGCTATTTAATAGGTGCTTTTTTTTAATACCACGCATACAATGTTTCTGCTACCTGACAGATATCACTGAAATAGGTGTCTTGAGAATTCCCCCAAGTCTCTGTGACAGCCATAGTCTCTGTAAACAACAAAGTGTTGGGTGGCCAGCACATCTTTTTTTCCCCTAGCCAATTAAAACCTCAGCCAAACAGAAGACACTCTCTTCCTTTTCTGCCTTCAGGTTTGTGTAAGGAGTTTGGCTCCATACCACAAAGGGAGCAGGGTTCAGTTGGTGGGAGTAACTACATAATTTGGTTTCAAAAAGCATATTTCTCCATTCTGTAGATGCTTATTTAGAAATATGCATGTATTCTGTCTAGAACACTTTTTAGATACGTAACAAATCTTTTATTGTATTGAAGTAGATATAATCCATGATTTATCAATAATCATTTAATCATTTATTCTAATAATATTTATTTATGTGATATAAATGTTATAGTAGATATGATAGCTGTTTTACCAATAAATATATATAATCATCTCCACTCGTACTAATTCAGGAATATGTGTTCTATTTATAGTTTTTATTCTGTCTAGATACACTTTTAGATATAAATCACAAGTATCAATATATAATAGTAGATATATGTCAAGATTCTGGACTGTTCTGTGTCATGTTTTGCCCCTGTTTCTGGTCCTGTGTTTCCTTATTTGATCCTTCCTGTTTCCATTAGGTTCCCTGATTAGTTCATCATTTGTTTCCAGCTGTGTTTAGTTAATTATTCTCATTTCCCTGTGTACTTAAGTCCTAGTCTGTTCAGTTTGTGTTTGTCAGGTTTACTCGTTATCTGCTCCTTGTGAACATCATCCCTGTGCTCTGTTTCTCCCTGTTTGATGATTAAAGACTCTTGTATTGTGAATTCTCCGCGTCTCCTCGTTCCTCCCAGTGAATCGTGATAGAAGACCTGACCTAGACAGTAACCTCCATGTGTCTGCCCTCCGTTTTGTTTCCCGTTTTTACCCAGTGTGTTTTTTTTCCGTTGTTCCCTTATGGATCCACTCGTCCGCCCGGAGTTCCTCCTCCTCCTGCTGGAGCAGGGGGAGAGATCGCTCGGAGACCATAATAGACTGTTCCAGCTGATAGCTAACACCACCAGCTACCCGGACGACGCGCTCTGTGTGTTCCACGACACAAGTTTAAACACTGCGTGCAGAGCGCCGTTGTCCGAAGATGGTCTCCAGATCCACTCCGGACCTAGAGCCCAGTCCACCATCTCCCCGCTGAGCGGAGCTAAAGCCCGATCCCACCGATGATGGAGAGTCAATTCCCGCCGCGATCTACGAGCCAGCGCAAAGCCGAGCGACTGAGCGGAGGATAGCCCCGGAACTAGAGCCCAAGCCGTCGGACCAGGTGCCTGAGCCGGCTGCAACACCTATCGCGAGGGAGAAAATCGTGGACGGTGACAGCCAGGAGTGGGCTCTGATCCCAGAGGGCAGCCCTGAGAGCCCAGAGGCTCATGGATGCCCGCCCGCTCCTGCCTCCTCTACTGCTTTCGTCTGGCAGCCCCTCTGATCGCCCTCAGCCCACCATCAATACGGTGTGAGCGCCACAGGTCTGCTATCCTCCAGCGTCTCCATGGCTGGAGAAACCCTCACCTCCGCCTCTAGCCTCCGAGGCCTGGACTCCGCCTCGGCCCGTAGACTCAGCGGCTCCACCTCGGCTCCTAGCTCCCTCACCTCCACCTCCACCCGTCGATCCACCAGCTCCTTCGGGGTCCCTCATCCCTCCGGCTCCGCCTTGGTCGGGCGTTGACCCGCCATCGCCTCAGGACTCCGCTCCTCCGGCTGCACCTCGTTGCTCCGTCCCACCGGCTCTATTGGGCTCCTTCCTCCCGCCAGCTCCACCTTGGTCCTCAGTCGCTCCGGCTCCGCCTCGGTTGCCAGAGCCCTCGGCTCCAACCTGGCCCCCTGGATCCTCGGCATCCCCCTGGCTCGTTGGCTCACTGTCTCTGACTCTGGCTCCTCCGCCACCTGCTCTGCCGCCATTGGTCGGCCCCCTGGAGTCGGCGGCCATTCCTCCTCCATGTCTCCTCCCTCAGTCGACTCCACCGTGGGTCGCCATCATGGCTGTGGCCTGGGTCCTGCTTGGCTCCTCCTGCTCCAAGCCCCTCCTGTCTCCTCCCTGGCTCCTCCCTCCATCATCTCCTTCCTGGACTATGTCTGCCAGCCCCCTCCCGGTTGTCCGTACTCCTCCTGATCCTCCTCCTTAGTTCCAACCCCCCCCCTCTCTGTTGTTCTACGGTGCAAGGACGCACCTTCCGGGAAGGGGGCGATATGTCAGGATTCATGTTTTGCCCCTGTTTCTGGTCCTGTGTTTCCTTATTTGGTCCTTCCTGTTTCCATTAGGTTCCCTGATTAGTTAATTTGTTTCCAGCTGTGTTTACTTAATTATCCTCATTTCCCTGTGTACTTAAGTCCTAGTCTGTTCAGTTTGTGTTTGTCAGGTCTACTTGTTATCTGCTCCTTGTGAATGTCATCCCTGTGCTCTGTGTCTCCCTGTTTGACGGTTAAAGACTCTTGTATTGTGAATTATCCGCGTCTCCTCGTTCCTCCCAGTGAATCGTGACAATATAATAGATATTTATTTATAATAAATGTTTTACCAATAATCAATCATTACTTTATTTATTTAAAAATAATTTAATGGATAGGGTGAATGCCAACTTTAAACCAAGGCTGCTCTGAAAGACCATCCTTGTAATAAGCTCACAAGGGACCAACATGTCTGCTAAGTTGCGATAACAATGATTCATTAATCAAATTAAAAAATGTCACATTGAGTCTTGTTGTGTCTAAAACAAAGCAAAATAAATGCCTCCGCTTTTATCTTGACTCTGTCAGACGAGATATGTGTACCGTATGATTGTGAATGTCTTCAGACAGCTAGTGCCTCCATAACAACATCTCTTTCATGTTAAAATGAGAGAGAGAGAAAACAAATGTGTTGTGTAGTCTGGCCTTGCAGGATAAAAGTAGAAGTTGTAAAATGTTAATGTTTTCACTCCTAGAGTTGTTAAACACCCAGAGGACACAAGAGGAAAGAGACAGCTTTCAATTTAGCCAAAGAAGACAGTTACAGGTTCATGCCTTTGACAAGGGCAGCCCCCCTCACAAAACAGGAGAGTGGAAACTGATGTATGACTCACATTATCCCTTCCATTCTTTCCTCTGACACTCAGGATGGATGGCGGGACAGAGTAATGAGGAGCTTTGAAGTGAAAGGCAGGATGGGAATGAGAAGAAGTAGAGGAGCAGGTCACGAGGACACCTTCCCAAGAATACTTTTACTGAGGTACTGACTGCAAAAAGTCTGATCAAGATAGGAAGCATGGTGCTGAACCCAAGTTTTCTAAGTTTTTCTCTATACTAGGTATAGTGGGTTGTTGCTAGGGCAGTGATATGTGGTACGTTATCAAGAATAGTAATGACATCACATACCTGTATATCCTTCAGAAATCATTCCAATATGCTGATTTGGTGCTTAAATAATATTGGTGCTTAATTATTAATTATGGTTGTAATATTTTTGGTAACACTTTACTTGAAGGGGTGTGCATAAGACTGACATGACACCTTCATAATCATTACATGACACATGTCATGAATATGAAGGAGGTTTTATGCATGTTTATGACAACTGTCATTAAGTGTCATTCGCTCGGTTATGTCATTTTTAATGCAAATATGACATTATTTGACCTAACCCTAACCTACCCTTACCCCTAACCATAGCCCATAACAAAGACATCTCAAACAATGTCATCTTTGCATTAAAAATGACATAACTGAGCGAATGACACTTAATGACAGTTGTCATAAACATGCATAAAAAACCTATGAAAATATTCATGACATGTGTCATATCTTGATTATGTAGGTGTCATGTCATGATTATGAAGGTGTCATGTCAGTCTTATGCACACCCCTTCAAGTAAAGTGTAACCATATTTTTTATTTAAATGTAATATTTTTGTGGAAACCATGATTTTTTTTAATGATTTTAAATAAATAAATAGATGTTTAATGAATTAAATTATGAATATATCCTTGTTAAATCTACGTATTTAATGAATGTTTGGAAAAATAAATATATAAATATAAAAGTGTATTAGAATATTAGAATGCATATTAGAATTAATTCTGAAGGATCATGTGACACGTTATACTGGAGTAATGGCTGATGGAAATTCAGCTTTGTATCACAGAAATAAATTATATTTTAAAGGATATTAAAATAGAAACCATTATTTTATATTTTAATGACATTTTGCAAGATTACTGATTTTTGTATGTATTTTTGATCAAATAAATGCAGCCTTGATGAGCATAAGAAACTAATTATTAGTGTATATATATATACAGTATATATACTGTATATACATATATATATACTATATTATTATTATGGTGTTCCTTAAAGTACTTGTCAATGTAAATACCATAGTACTTTTTTGTAAGTGTTGGCTTTAGAGGCCTGTGGAACTGGTGGGAATAAAACAGAAGTGAGATCATGTTATTGTTGGCAAAATAGAAAGTGAATCAAGAGGTCTCTTGTAAACTTTACTGGCTGTAGCTTAGTTGTCACTCATTTGATGTGAATATAATAAGAGTAATCTGAACAATATAGGTGAGGATGTGCCTCAATGCCCTGATCTTGACTGAGCACTTTCAACATAATGTTAGACACTGTAGGTGGTCCACCACAACTGTTCTCAGATCAGTGAGCAAAGCCGTGTTATAATGATGAGCATGTGCGACAACTGCTGAGGCCGAACAGCTTGCAGAAACCATAATGAGATCTCCAGAGGAGAGAGAGAAAGACGCTGCTCCAAGACACAATTAAAACCAGACCCTGCGTGACTGTATTTGTATGCAAATACACCTGAAAAAACGATGACAATTATAATAAAGTAGCGACAGCAATCATTTATTTTTAAAGCTGTTTACTGCATGGATATATTACAAAGCATAAAGAATCTCATATATAAGAGATTAATGAGGTTAACACTGTAAACAACTGATAAAAAGTTTGAAGTATATTATGATTTTTTAAATAAGTATCTTATGCTCACCGAGGCTGCATTTATTTGATCAAAAATACAGTAAAACCAGTAACATAGTAAAATATTATTTCAATTTGCCTGCTAAATATTTTTTTCTCTTTTCCTTTTTTTAATCTCTTCTTACTAAAGTTTAAGCCTTTGAATGGTAAGGTATAACAGTTTCCACTAAAATAGTAAGCAGCACAACTGTTTATAATATTAATAATAATGATACAAAGTGTTTCTTTAGCACCAAATCAGCATATTAGGGTCATGTGACACTGACGACTGGAGTAATCACTGCTGAAAATTTAAGCTTTGCATCACAGGAATAAATTATAATACATTTATAGGAATAAATTACAATCCTTTAAAAATGTAACAATATTTCACAATATTACAGTTTTTTACTGTATTTTAGTCAAAAAACATGCAACCTAGTTGCCTATAGGTGAGCATAAGAGACTTTCATAAAACATTTTTAAAAAATCTTACTTATTCCTAACTTTTGACTGGCACTTTATATACGGAAATTATATTAATTGTGTTCAGTTTCTCCTATCAATGGCTCAAACAATGTTGTCCATTTGAGGCGTGGCTATCATATATCATTGCGCCTGCTGCATTTTCCGTCGGGCTTAGTACACAATGTAACTACAGAAGAGTCTTAAGTTTTAAATAGGAAAAATATAGAAACTCTTTGGTCATTTTTGAGCGAGATGCTAACGGTCTAATCAGATTCAATGATCTATGCTAAGCTACAGCTAAAAGTGCTACCGCCAGACCCGGAGATCGGCTGAATGGATTCAAAAACGGTAAAACTCAACTGTTTAACTCTAGGGGAGTTGGAAAATGAGCCTATTTTCAAAAATAGTGGAGTGTTCCTTTAAGAAAAAAAAACTCAGAAAATCTATGACAGAAACATGAGGTTGCTTTTGTCTATTTTACCCAATGACATTACAGTTTATTCAAGACTAAGATCCTTTACCTTCCAAGAAAATACCCCCACCATTCAAGTTTTATCTCAGGAAGGTCACATAGTCAGCACCTGGAGTGTACAAAGCAGAAGAGTCGAGACGACCAATCGACCTTCCCTGGTCACATTTCACTACCAGCTCTCACAATGTAAGGTTTCTATAGCTCATCAAACTATTGTAACTTATTCCTTTTTTGCTTTGACTGCATCAACATTGAGTATAGAACTGCTTGATGTGCATTGAACATTGATGTATTTTCAGACATCACGTCTTTGCTCCAGTCTCTGCATGGCTCCCTGCAGCTGCCAGGATTCATTTCAAGACACTTTGTGATCTTTGGTGCAGTGAATGACCTGGTCATACTGTACAAACTATATACATCAGCTGGACCGCCTTTCAGCTCAGCTCACAGCCCACAGATACCTCTTAAAACATGACTATATATATATATATATATATATATATATATATATATATATATATATATATATATATA